>NC_135985.1:22123665-22398665 GCF_053455715.1 Rhinoraja longicauda
ATAAAATCAGAGTTAAAATAATATTATTAGAAAACTCCTTATTTGGCCTCCTAGTGTTGTTGTCTCATGAGTGACCAGGACCATTTAAAAGCCTTCATAAATTTAAAAGGAAATTATAGGAATAATATGCTTTTGACAGGGCTGCACACAGACACCAGAGATCAAGGGCACGGTTTCACTGAGAATGACATTTTATGAGCTTGATACGTGCGGCAGTTTGCAGATCCATTCTGAAATGCCAGATACCCACTCACTAGATAAGCTGCAGGGAGTGGAGCTAAAAGAGCAACTCTCTTAAATGGTCCTGGTTCTGGAAGATTTTTTTAGTGCAGATGGAACTTAAAAAAAACCTAGACCAAATGGACCCGTTGGGCCCAAACCTCTCCTGCATTGGTGCAGCACCGTCTCCTCCCCCCCTCCCCCTCCCTCCTCCCCTCCCCCTCCCTGACCCCCCTCCCTCCCTCCCTCCCTCCCTCCACCCTCTCCCCTCCCCTTCCCTCCCCGTTGCTGGGATTTGCTCCAGCACCGATCAAGAGACAGTGATATATTTCCTGGTCAGGATGACTGACTCTCACTGTAAGTTAGTGGTGAATCGTTAGGCTCATCCTTAATCGAGCTCTTCAATACCTGGCATATGTACAGCGTAAATATTACTTGCCGCCAAGCTCAAAGATTGTCTCGGCTTTGCAGGTATGGGCTGTTTCTGTTTCTGAATGGGTAGAGCGCAGGGTTAATTATTTGTGTACATTTCCCACTTCTGAACCTTAGTTTAGTGTAGTTTTGAGATACAGCACGGAAACAGGCCCTTCGGCCCATCGAGTCCGCTCCAGCCAGTGATCACCACACACTAGCACTATCCTACACACACTGGGGACAATTTACAATTTTTACTGAATTAACCTACAAACCTCTACGTCTTTGCAGTGTGCGAGGAAACCGGAGCACCCGGAGAAAACCCACGTGGCCACAAGGAGAACGCACAAATTCTGCACAGACAGCACCCGTGGTCAGGATCGAACCCGGTTCTCTAGCACTGTGAGACAGTGGCTCTACCAGCTGCACCTGCATGCCACCCTTAAAATCCAAACAATTTACTCTGTTAACTCTTTATGACTTCATAAAGGAAAGAAGGTCAATAATACAGCAGTGAAAGAAGACGTCCCGACCAGAAATGTCGCCTATCCAGGTCCTCGCTGAAGAAGGGTCTCGACCTGAAATGTCACCCATTCCTTCCATCCAGAGATGCTGCCTGTCCCGCTGAGTTACTCCAGCACTTTGTGTTCACCTCCAGAGAATCTGCCTGACATGCTGAGTTACTCCAGCACTTTGTGTTCTACGCAAGATTCTAGCATCTGCAGTTCTAGAAACATAGAAATGTAGAAACACAGAAAATAGGTGCAGGAGTAGGCCATTCGGCCCTTCGAGCCTGCACCGCCATTCAATATGATCATGGCTGATCATCCAACTCAGTAACCTGCCTTCTCTCCATACCCCCTGATCCCTTTAGCCACGAGGGCCACATCTAACTCCCTCTTAAATATAGACAATGAGCTGGCCTCAACTACCTTCTGCGGCAAAGAATTCCACAGATTCACCACTCTGTGTGAAAAAAATCTTTCTCATCTCAGTCCTAAAAGACTTCCCTCTTATCCTTAAACTGTGACCTCTTGTTCTGGACTTCCCCAACATCGGGAACAATCTTCCCGCATCCAGCCTGTCCAACCCCTTAAGAGTTAGTGCGCAAAAACTGCTTGCCATGTTACCTACATCACAAAGGTGACTACACTTCATAAAGCATCTTTTGCGCGGCACGGTGGCGCAGCGGTAGAGTTGCTGCCTTACAGTGCCGGAGACCTGGGTCTGATCCTGACTATGGGTGCTGTCTGTACGCAGTTAGTACGTTCTACCTGTGTCCGCGTGGCTCTTTCCGCTGACTGGACAGCACGCAACAACAACACTTTTTACTGTACCTCAGTACACGTGACAACAATAGACTAAACTAAAATTGTCTGAAACTTTTGGAGACAACAGGTGTAAACCATGAAACTGTGCTTCTTTCTCCACTGATGCTACCGATGTCACGAAGGTATTTATTCACAAAATGCTGGAGTAACTCAGCGGGTCAGGCAGCATCTCGGGAGAGAAGGAATGGGCGACGTTTCGGGTCGAGACCCTTCTTCAGACCTTCGATTTGTACCAGCAGCTGCAGTTATTTTCTTATACTACCTGATGTCACAATCACAATAATACTTTATTAGCCAAGTATGTTTTGCAACATACGAGGAACTTCATTTGCCATACAGTCATAACAATAAACGGCACGGTGGCGCAGCGGTAGAGTTGCTGCCTTACAGCGAATGCAACGCCGGAGACTCAGGTTCGATCCTGACTACGGGCGCTGTACTGTAAGGAGTTTGTACGTTCTCCCCGTGACCTGCGTGGGTTTTCTCCGAGATCTTCGGTTTCCTCCCACACTCCAAAGAAGTACAGGTATGTAGGTTAATTGACTGGGTAAATGTAAAAAATTGTTCCTAGTGTGTGTAGGATAATGTTAATGTGCGGGGATCGCTGGGCGGTGCGGACTTGGTGGGCCGAAAAGGCCTGTTTCAGCGCTGTATCTGAAATATGAAAAAGCAACAGGACACACAAAACACATTTTAACATGAACGTCATAAGGTCATAAGGAATAGGAGTAGAATTAGGCCATTCGGCCCATCAAGTCTACTCTGCCATTCAATCACGGCTGATCTATCTCTCCCTCCTAACCCCATTCTCCAGCCTTCTCCCCATAACCTCTGACACCCGTACTAATCAAGAATGACTATTGATGTGCTGAGTGTTTCGGGCATTTTCTGTTTATATTTCATATTTCTGTTTATATTTTCATCTCTTTCAAAGATGTGGTATGGATGGGCGGAACAGAATGGCCTCATTCCGCGCTACACGATACAAACATAAAAGCATACTGAGTGCAGTTCACATTATTTTTCAAACTGGACATCTATTGTTACACCATTAATACAAATTGTATCAGAGCGACTGCTAATGGTTTTGACACCTTCAGTCTGTCAACTTGCGTTACGGGCCTGATGTTAATGGCTTGGGCATCAGGCTCCATTACACACCCATCAAAGGGTTAGTGTCCTTTCCTATTTTATTCAAGGTGGGTTTTTTTTCTTCAGAATGCATCTTCGAAAGGCCGGAGGGCTGAAATTACCCGAAAATGAAAATCCCTTTTGAAAAGAGAAAAAAAGTTTTTTTTCAGAAGGAGCAGTAATAATTGACAAGCAGAAATGCAATTTTCTCACCAGGAGATGAGACAGATGAATGGCGGCCATTGTCTTGTACAAGAGCACTTGGGAAACTCAATGTCAGATGACACTTTATATTCCCTTGTGCCATCGCCATTGTGCATCCACTGATACTTGCTACCTTCTGCTGGGAATTGAATTTCAAGGCTTTGCCCCCTCACCTCTCCCCCCCCCCCCCCTCCTTCTCATCTCCCCCCCTCCCTCTCCCGACAATAACAGTCTTGAAGATCAGGCTTTGTCTTTCAGCAATAATATACCACTTGCCATGACAGGATACCTAGTCGTTTCCCTTAAGTTGACGTAATGCTGAGGCTCTACGAGGTGCTAGTCAGGCCGTGAGCAATCTTTGGGTCCCCATATCTGAGGAAGGAAGTGCTGGAGCTGGAGAGGGTCCGGAGGAGGTTTACGAGCACGACCCCAGGAGCGAGTGGGTTAACACATGATGAGCGTTTGACTGCACTGGGCCTGTACTCGCTGGAGTTTAGAATTGTGAAGTGGGCCCTCATTGAAACTGACTGAATAGTGAAGGGCCTGGATGGAGTGGATGTGGAGAGGATGTTTCCACTAGTGGGAGAGTCTCGGACCATAGCCTCAGAATTAAAGTACGTTCCTTTGTGAAGGAGATGAGGAGGAATTTCTTCAGTCCAAGCAAGGGTGGTGAATCTGTGGAATTCATTGCCACAGACGGCTGTGGAGGCCAAGTCAATGGATATTTTTAAGGCAGAGATAGTTAGATTCTTGATTAGTATGGGTGTCAGGGGTTATGGGGAGAAGACAGGAGAATGGGGTTGGGAGGAAATGATGGATCAACCATGATTGAGTGGCGGAGTAGAATTCATGGGCCGAGTGGCCTAATTCTGCTCCTATCACTGATGAACTCTTGAACTTAAGACATTAATGAAGAGTGATGACCTTCATTATAAACGTCATGCACCATTCACAGAGTTCTCCAAAGCACACGAGGTTTAAAAAGAGAGATGCAGAAAAGACTCTAATTCATAATTTAAAATGCGAATAACTTTAAAAATATTACACCGATTTCAATGAAACTTTTCCCATTAGCACCAAAGGGACAACGGTGAGTAAGGTGGGCCTAAAATTGTCACACTATTGTGTATAGAGTGCTCGAAGGGCCGAATGGCCTACTCCTGAACCTATTGTCTATTGTCTATAAGTTCATAAAGTGATAGCAGATTTAGGCCATTTGGCCCATCAAGTCTACTCCACCATTCAATCATGGCTGATCTATATGTTTCCCTCTCAAAACTATTCTCCTCCCATCTCCCCATAACCCCTGACACCCGTACTGATCAACTAGAAATTATTTTTTTTTAATTAGAAATTAAAGTCACTTTCCAAAAGTTTCTTCTTGTCTCTTTATCGTGGTTCTTTCAAAAGACACAAAGCAATGCCCGGAGATTTCCAAGGTTTAGGTTCAGTGAGGTACAGTGAAAAATTTTGTTCGGCTTGCTATACGATCAGATCAGATAATGCTATACATAAATACAATCAAGTCAAACTCGAGTATAATTGGTAGAGCAAAAGGAAAGATATAGAGTGCGGAATATATTTCTGTGTGGAGTTTGCACGTTCTCCCTGTGACAGCGTGGATTTCTCCAGGCGCTCCTGTTTCCTCCCACATCCTAAACACGTGCGGGCTTGTAGGCTAATTGCCCCCCTAGTGTGTAGGATGTAGGATGAAAAAGTGGAAAAACGTAGAACTAGTGTGAAAGGGTTATTATTTCCAAAAAATGCTGGAGTAACTCAGCGGGTCAGGCAGCATCTCAGGAGAGTAGGAATGGGCGACGTTTTGGGTCGAGACCCTTCTTCAGACTGAATCAACCTCCACACAGGAGCTGCTGGTTAATCCACTGTTAAGCATTCTCCTCAATGAGTCTCAGTGCATCTATATACCAAAACTCTCATTTGTTTGTTTGTATGTTCCTGAACTACAGCCAAAATGGTGCACGGTAGCGCAACAATTTGTACACGATAGCGCGACAACTGATACTAGACCAAGTGGGGCCAAACCTCTCCTGCATTGATTCAGCACCCTCTCCTCCCCCCTCCCCCTCCCCTCTCCCCCTCTCCTCCCTTCCCCCTCCCTCCCTCCTCCCCCTCCCTCCCCTCCACTCCATCCCCCTCAACCCCCCCTTATCCTCCCTCCTCCCCTTCCCTCCCTCTTCCCCTCCCCCTCCCCTCCCACTCTCCCCTATCCACTCCCCCCACTCCATCCCCCTCAACCCCCCCTTATCCTCCCTCCTCCCCTTCCCTCCCTCTTCCCCTCCCCCCTCCCCTCCCACTCTCCCCTTTCCACTCCCCCCACGCCATCCCCCTCAACCCCCCCTTATCCTCCCTCCTCCCCCCTCCCTCCCTCCCCCCTCTCCCTCCATCCCCCCCTCCCTCCCTCCCTCCCTCCCTCCCTCCCTCCCTCCCTCCCTCCCTCCCTCCCTCCCTCCCTCCCTCCCTCCCTCCCTCCCTCCCAAGGAGATAGATTTAAACTTTAAAATGTGAATAACTTTAAAAATATAAGACCGATTTCAATGAAACTTCTTCCATTAGCACCAAAGGGATGATGGTGAGTAAGGTGGGCCTAAAATTGTTGCGCTATCGTGTACCGTTTTGGCTGTAGTTCAGGAACATGCAGACAAACAAATGAGAGTTTTGGTATATAGATGCACTGAGACTCATTAAGGGGAATGTTTAACAGTGGATTAACCAGCAGCTCCTGTGTGGAGGTTGATTCTGTTTGAGATCAGCTCACGGACTGTGACACTGAGCCGAACACTGAAGATTCCATTAAAATATCTTCCTAAATACCACAAATAGATGTGCTGCTGGAATGTTAACTCCAAACATGTAAAGAAAACCCTAAAGTTAAATTAAGCGTTGCTGTTTCCCCATGAGCATGTTTCGGCTTTCCTATATTGATTTTCTCTCGAAGGGTTTTTGCTCTTATTTTTAAATCCCCCCCACTTCTCTCGCTAAGGGTTCCTTTGCCAACCCATTTTGTGAGTCACCACCTAACCCCGGTGGAGGGTTTGGCAGGGGAGGGGAGCTTGTGGTTGAGTTGGCTTCGCACCGGCAAACCTGTTAATGGAACTTTGGACCCAAGTCAACTTTCTGAGGCAGTCTCAATAATGCAGACAGTTTGACAGCACTCCCAGGGCATTGTTGAAGATTAAACAGTCAGCTTTGGTTTATTAATGACAATTGGAAGGGCAAACAGCCATTAACAGCTGGGATATTTCTCCTTTTGTGCCAGGTAAACCCCTGAGCCAATAGTTTGAAGGACTCTGGCTGGCCAAGCAGCAGAGAGTTTGACAAAGTTTAACAAAGCACCACTTATCTCCTTAGTTAAGTTCAATAATGTACCTTCAGCATCATGGAGTCGAATAGTGAAGGGCCTGGACAGAGTGAACGAGGAGAGGATATTTCCACCAGTGGGAGATTCTAGGACCAGAGGACACAGCCTCAGAATGAAGGGACGTACCTTTAGAAAGGAGATGAGGAGGAACTTCTTCAGCCAGAAGGTGGTGAATCTGTGGAATTCATTGCCACCGAAGGCTGTGGAGGCCAGTGGATATTTCTAAGGCGGAGATTGACAGATTCTTGATTAGTACGGGTGTCAGGGGTTATGGGGGTGAGAGGGAAAGATAGGTCAGCCCCTGATTGAATGGCGGTGTAGACTTGATGGGCCGAGTGGCCTTTTCTGCTCCGAGAACTTGTGAACTTATACAGCACAGAGACAGATCCTTCAGCCCAACCTGCCCATGCTGACCAAGATGCACAATCCGCACTAGTCCCACCTGCCCACGTTTAGCCCATATCCCTCTGAACATTTAGAATTAGAAGATTGTACGATTTCTTGTTTGCACACTTCAGTCCACCCCACACTCTGCTGGCTCTGTCCCAGCTCGCACTAAGTCCACTTTCCCCATTACTCCCTTGAACACTAACCAACTTCTATATATTAACATAAAAACGTACCAGTTAGTAGCAGGAGTGACCAGGGTGTACTTAACCAGGGCGGCACTGTGGCGCAGTGGTAGAGTGGCTGCCTCACGGCACCAGAGACCCGGGTTTACACCCAGAGTTGTGAATTTGTGGAATTCTCTGCCACAGAGGGCAGTGAAGGCCAAATCACTGGATGAATTTAAGAGGGAGTTAGATAGAGCTCTGGGGGCTAGTGGAATCAAGGGGTATGGGGAGAAGTTGGGCACAGGTTACTGATTGTGGATGATCAGCCATGATCATAATGAATGGCGGTGATGGCTCGATGGGCCAAATGGCTTCCTCCTGCACCTATTTTCTATGTTTCTATGTTTCTATGGGTGCAATCCTGACTACAGGTGCTGTCTGTGCAGAGTTTGCACGTTCTCCCCGTGACCTCGTGGGTTTTTCCTGGGTGCTCTGGTTTCCAAAGACATGCAGGTTTGTAGGTGAATTGGATTCTGTAAAAATTGTCCCTCGTGTGTAGGATAGAACTAGTGTGTGTGGGTGATTGTGGGCTCGGTGGGCCGAAGGGCCTTTTTCCGTGATGTATCTCTATACTAAACCTCTGCTATTCAATACAAACATGGCTAATCTGAGTGAAGCCCACCTCTGAATTTTCACCCTTCACCTCTCTGTTTGTCAGGCTTGCCTTAAAAATAATCTAGGCCTCTACTTCCACCGTCCTTTGAGGAAGCAATTCACCAGCCTCTTCCTTCACAAGAGAAAAAAAATCACCTGCTTTCTGCCTGAAATAAGCAACGGTGGCACGGTGGCGCAGCGGTAGAGTTGCTGCCTTACAGCGAATGCAGCGCCGGAGACACAGGTTCGATCCTGACTAGAGGCGCCGTCTGTACGGAGTTCGTACGTTCTCCCCGTGACCTGTGTGGGTTTTCTCCGAGATCTTCGGTTTCCTCCCACACTCCAAAGACGTACAGGTAAGTAGGTTAATTGACTGGGTAAGTGTAAAAATTGTCCCTAGTGTGTGTAGGATAGTGTTAATGTGCGGGGATCGCTGGGCGGCGCGGACTCGGTGGGCCGAAGGGCCTGTTTCCGCGCTGTATCTCTAAATCAAAAAAATAATAATCAAATTCCTTATTTTTAAACAGTGATGATATTTTTCTGAGCTCATCTAATATATCGCCTCCTTCTCAATCCAGATTCTCTGATTGAATCACAATAAATACACACACTTATCTATTAAGGACAACCAAGTTGGCCATTACTCAATCTATCTCAGTCATCCTATAACTCACTGCCAGTTGTGATAGCAAGTAATATATCACATAGCCAAAGCAATAAACAACTGAATTCAAATTAAGGGCTTGTTCTATCACATTTTTAACTGTTTCCTCTTCACTTTGATTGAAGACCCTGTTTAACTGTTGCTTCAGAAATTGGTTCAGAGTGCAGTCGGGTAAGAAAAACAGGATTGATACCGGATCAGCTATACAGTCATAGAGTCAAACAGTGTGGAACACTGGCCCTACGGCCCAACTTGCCCACACCGGCCAACATGTCCCATCTACAGGAGGTTGTTGAGGCAGATACCATAACAACAATTAAAGGACATTTGGACAGGTACATGGACAGGAAAGGTTTAGAGGGGGTATGGGCCAAACACTGGCAGGTGGGTCTAGTGTAGATAGGGAGGAAAACTACTGGTTTAAATCGAAGGTAGATACGAGATGCTGGAGTAACTCAGCGGGTCAGGCAGCATCTCTGGAGAGAAGGAATGGGAGACGTTTCCAAAGGGTCTCGACTCGAAACGTCACCCATTCGTTCTCTCCAGAGATGCTGCCTGTCCCGTTGAGCTACTCCTGCATCTTGTTTCTACTTTTAGTGTAGATAGGGAGATAGACACAAAATGCTGGAGTAACTCAGCGGGACAGGCAGCATCACTGGTGAAAAGGAATAGGTCTCGTCCAAAACGTCACCTATTCATTTTCTCCAGAGATGCTGCCTGTCCCGCTGAGTTACTACAGCATTCTGTGTCTACCTTCGGTGTAAACTAGCACCTGCAGTTCCTTCCTACACAGGCGATAGGCAGATACAGGTGAGGGGAATTGTTCAGTGATGTTCTCTTCCACTGGGCCAGTGAGGGATCCTGGAGTTCATACTTGTTTAGTTTAGTTTAGAGATACAGCGTAGAAACAGGCCCTTCGGCCCACCGGGTCCGCGCCGACCAGCGATCCCCGCACATTAACACTATCCTACACACACTAAGCACAATTTTTACATTTACCAAGCCAATTAACCTACAAACCTGCACGTCTTTGGAGTGTGGGAGGAAACCGAAGATCTCGGAGAAAACCCACGCAGGTCACGGGGAGAACGTACAAACTCCGTACAGACAGCACCCGTAGTCGGGATGGAACCCGGGCCTCCGGCGCTGCATTCGCTGTAAGGCAGCAACTCTACCGCTGCGCCATCTTGTGATCATTCAACCCATCAAGCACAGACTGGGAATGAGATCGAGTCATTCTGCGTGTTGTGCCCAACCCCCCTCCCACTACCCCCCCCCCCCCCCGGCCTCTTCAAACCCTGGCACTACAGAACTGTCCACAGCAAAGCACTGCCTTTTAATCTGATTGTTTATATTCTGGGCGTTGGGAAGATTGATAGCAGAGCATATGGATACTGAGCCGATCATGGGAAGGAATTCCTGTTCACAGGCTGATATAGAAGATGCATTGTTCAGGGAATAATATCCTCCATATCACGCGACATGCTGAAGGACAGAGTTCAGCACACGTCAGCATGTCCCCTCATGTGTCTCCGTTGATTAACGGCAAGCGGGAACAAAGGAACAAGAAGATCGCTTCACGCCTCGGGCAGGGTGAAGTTCACCCGGGCCGTTCGAGGCTTCAAAAGGGATGGAAGTGCTTGAACAACTGTCTGCTGAAGGGCGGTGGTTCGACTTGATATGGCCCAGGCCATGGGAGGACATGTGGGACTCACAGCCCCTGTGGGAAGCTGGAGTACACCGACCACAAGGTCAGCAGAGGAGTGCACAAAAGCGCTGTGTTTCAGCGGGGAGAGTTAAGAGAAGCTTTCTCCATTAGCAGATGGTTGAAGGACCAAGAGGCTTGGTCTTCCGGCAATGGGGACAGGATGCAATGGGAAAACAGGTCGCTGGTATTTTGAAGATTGAGGAGGGATCTTATAGAAACTTACAAAATTCTTAAGGGGTTGGACAGGCTAGATGCAGGAAGATTGTTCCCGATGTTGGGGAGGTCCAGAACAAGGGGTCACAGTTTAAGGATAAGGGGGAAGTCTTTTAGGACTGAGATGAGAAAGTTTTTTTTCACACAGAGTGGTGAATCTGTGGAATTCTCTGCCACAGAAGGTAGTTGAGGCCAGTTCATTGGCTATATTTAAGAGGGAGTTAGATGTGGCCCTTGTGGCTGAAGGGATCAGGGGGTATGGAGAGAAGGCAGGTACGAGATACTGAGTTGGATGATCAGCCATGATCATATTGAATGGCGGTGTAGGCTCAAAGGGCCGAATGGCCTACTCCTGCACCTAATTTCTATGTTTCTATGTTTCTATGTGGAGAGTGAAATCAGGAGTTTGAAAGAGAATTGGATGCTTCAGAGAAAATAATTTCCACTTGGAAGGGAATTATTAGACAACTTTACCAACCTCAGTATAGATTGTGGGTTCCCAATCTGAAATCTATATACTAAAACTCTCGTTTGTTTGTTTGTTTGTTCCAGAACTACAGACAAAACGGTGCACGATAGCACGACAATTTTAGGCCCACCTCACTCACCGTCGTCCTTTTGGTGCTAATGGAAGAAGTTTCATTGAAATCGGTGTTATATTTCAAAAGTTATTCACATTTTAAAGTTTAAATCTATCTCCTAGGGAGGGAGAGGGGAGGAGGGAGGGAGGATAAGGAGGGGGGAGGAGGATGGAGTGGGGGGGAGGGGCAGGGGGAGGTGGAGGGGAGGGGAGAGGGAGGGAGGGGGAGGGGAGGGGGGAGGGAGGGGGAGGGGATGGGGAGGGGGGAGAATGGGGAGGGGGGGGCAACGGTGGAGGGGGGGGGGTGAGGGGAAAGGGGTGAGGAGAGGGTGCTGCACTAATGCAGGAGAGGTTTGGGCCCAACGGGTCCATTTGGTCTAGTAACTGCCAAATCCACATTGGGAAAAGTCTAAAAAAATCTTTAAAAACGGGGATATGGGCCAAATGCAGGCAGGTCGGAGAGTGGACATATTGGGCGGTGTGGGCAAGTTGGGCCGATGGGCCTGTTTCCACACTGTATGGCTCTCAGACTCTATGATTCTATAATTGATCCTCATGAATTCCCAGATAATCTCTTAAAAGTTTCAATCTTGTTTTTCTTACTCTTCCACACCCTGAACCAATTTCTCAAGCAAAAGTTAAACCAGGCTCTCCAATCAAAGGCATGACAATAATGGAGTATAGTGAAGGTACCTTGCCAGATCTGAGAGATTGGATCGTCAGTGAGATGGCCACCATTTTAACCCGTGTTTATTGTGCTTCACTTTTATTCCAAATTACCAAACTAATATTTGGATTCTCAAACCCATTTTTTGTGTTAGTTTCTACTGCGTGGGAATGGTTTGACTCAACACACAAATCCAAATTGATGGGCCAGTGAGTGTAGGATATTGTGTTCTTTGGATTAAAGTCCCTCTCTGGGGGGTAGCGCTGACATTACTCAGCATGCTCTCTGCTGCAGCACAGAAGGAGTGCTGGACTCTTGGCATTGCTGCCTTTCCGATGGGTTCGTAAATCGAATCCCCACCTGCCCCCTCAACCAGAGGATCTCATGGCATTTTCTCGAGAGGATCACAAGGAAGTCCTGGCCATTGTTTGTAAAAGACACTTCTTTAGGCAGATGAATAGGAAGGGTTTAGAAGGATACGGTCCAAACGCGGGCAAATGGGACTGGCTTAGCTTAGTTTAGTTTAGTCCGCGCAGAGAACGTGCAAACTCCGTACAGACAATGTAAAAATTGTCCCTGGTGAGTGCAGGGTAGTGTTGATCCGCGATAGTGGGCATCGCTGGTCAGCGCGGAAACATGCCCTTCAGCCCACCGGGTCCGCGCTGACCAGCGATGCCCACTATCGCGGATCAACACTACCCTGCACTCACCAGGGACAATTTTTACATTCACCAAGCCAATTAACCTACGTCTTTGGAGTGTCAGAGAAAACCCACACAGGTCACGGGGAGAACGTGCAAACTCCGTACAGACAGCACCCGTAGTATCAAACCCTGGTCTCCTGCGTTGCATTCGCTGTAAGGCAGCAACTCTACTGCTGCGCCACCATGGTCACCTTGGTCAGTATGGACAGGTTGGGCCGAAGGGCCTGTTTCCATGCTGCATTTCTCTGTGTCTCTGCGACTCTGTCATCATGAAAACAGATTTAAATTTGAACAGCGGCATGTACTGGAAATCCGATACCACTTCATGTCCTCCAGAACTCACTACTTACTTCCTACCTGGGATCTAAACTTTCCCTCATCTCTGAATCTAAACCATTCTCAGTCACAGCACTCCTGAAGTGAGATCACTGATCTGAAACCTTCACTCTGTTTAACTAGCCTAGGTTGTTAACCTGCTGAATGTTTCCAACATTTTCTGCCTAATTTCACTAAAATACCGACAGCTACCACAGAGCGCAAAATGCTGGAGTGACTCAGTGGGTCAGGCAGCATCTGTGGAGGACATGGACAGGCGACGACTGAGGGTCGGGACCCTCCTTCGGGCTACATTCTGAGTGGCCGGGGAGGTGGTGTATGGTGTAGAAACATAGAAACATAGAAAATAGGTGCAGGGGTAGGCCATTCGGCCCTTCGAGCCTGCACCGCCATTCAATATGATCATGGCTGATCATCCAGCTCAGTAACCTGTATCTGTGTAGAATAGCTGCTGCAACATACACTCGCAACCATTGGCTTCTCCTTAGATTGTCCCTCAAGGCATAGCCATGGAATACAAGGACCTACTTTTAGAATGGAGATGAAGAGGAATCTCTTGAGACAAGGGGATGGTCAATCTGTGGATTTCGTCGCCATGGACGGCTGTGGAGGTCAAGTCTTTGGGTATTTTTTTGAAAATGGAGATTTATAGGTTCTTGATTTGTAAGGGCGTCAAAGGTTAAGGGGAGAAGAAAGGGGTTGAGAGGGGAAAATAAATCAGCCATGTGCGAAATGGCAGAGTGGACTCAATGGGCCGAATGGCCTAATTCTGATCCCATGCCTTATGATCAAGGGTCATCGGTTTTGGCTCTAGTTTTATGGGTTCAGAGGTGGGCAGGGAGGCTAATGTGACACTGATTCACTGAGAGGGAGGAGAAGCATCTTACGATGGATGAGTGGGTAGTGTGTGAGCTGGTTCACTTCTTCGACGAGTATCTCTGGCCTTTTCGTGACAGATGGAAATGACGTTGCACCGAAGAAAGCATTTTATCGGGATGCATCACAGCTTGGTTTGGGATCAGCTCCATCCAAGACCGCAACAATTGCCACAAATGGTGGACACAGCCCAGACCATCACACAAACCAACCTCCCATTGGCTCCATTTACGCCTCACGCTGCCTCGGCAAGGCCAGCAGCATAATCAAGGACGAGTCGCACCCTGGCCACTCCCTCTTCTCCCCTCTCCCATCAGGCAATAGGTACAGAAGTGTGAAAACGCACACCTCCAGATTCAGGGACAGTTTCTTCCCAGCTGTTATCAAGTCAAGTCAAGTCAAGTCAACTTTATTTGTCACATACATATACAAGATGTGCAGTGAAATGAAAGTGGCAACGCCTGTGGATTGTGCTAAACAACAAAATAGAATAGAGAAAAAAAATTTAACACAAAAAATAAATTAATACAGTAAATTAAATGAGTCCCTGGTGATATGAGAGTTAACAGCCCTGATGGCCTGTGGGAAGAAACTCCGCCTCATCCTCTCTGTTTTCACAGCGTGACAGCGGAGGCGTTTGCCTGACCGTAGCAGCTGGAACAGTCTTTTGCTGGGGTGGCAGGGGTCCCCCATAATGTTGCTGGCTCTGGATCTGCACCTCCTGATGTATAGGTCCTGCAGGGGGGCGAGTGTAGTTCCCATGGTGCGTTCAGCCGAACGCACTACTCTCCGCAGAGCCTTCCTGTCCTGGGCAGAGCTGTTCCCAAATCAGATTGTGATGTTCCCGGACAAGATGCTTTCTACAGCCCCAGAGTAGAAGCACTGAAGGATCCTCAGAGAGACTCTAAATTTCCTCAACTGTCTGAGGTGGTAAAGGCGCTGCCTTGCCTTACTCACCAGTGCGGCAATGTGTGTTGTCCATGTCAGATCCTCTGTGATGTGGACTCTGTGTTATCAGGCAACTGACCATCCTACCACAACCAGAGAGCAGTCCTCAACTACTATCTACCTCAATGGTGACCCTCGGACTATCCTTGATCGGAGTTTGCTGGCTTTACCTTGCACTAAACATTATTCTCTTACACTGTACACTATACATTGTAAATGGCTCAATTGTCATCATGTATTATCTTTCCGCTGACTGGGTAGCACGCAACAGAAGCTTTTCACTGTACCTCGGTACACGTTGCGATAAACTAAATTAAACTAAGGTTATCAGTGCCACTCTGAATTTGTCTTTGCCACTTTGAGCAGTCAAGGACTAGGCATTTCCAGTGGAAATGCTGCAATTTTCCAGGGTGATTTTGAGAAGATCATTGAACCTTATCCTCAGCCCACCTGGCAAGCTCGTCCCAGGATAGAACTCTTACACTAAGTTGCAGTAGGACAGTGGTTAAACCGCTGGAAAAGCAGCCAAAGGTCCAAACCTCCCATCTAGGAAAGTGAGATCAATCCCCACCATGGCACCTGGTGCATTTGTTCAATATTTACAGCTGTACTTGCAATACAAACCTCATGAAAATCTATTTGGTTCATTGATATCCTTCACTGATGCCATCCTTACTGGTGAAAATACCGAAGATCGTGAAGGGCAGCACGGTGGCGCAGCGGTAGAGTTGCTGCCTTAAAGCACCGGGTTCGTTCCTGACCAAGGTTGCTGTTTGTATGGAGTTTGTACGTTCTCCCTGTGACCGCGATGGCTTTCCACGGGTGATCCGGTTTCCTCCCACAATCCAAAGAGGTTCTTGGTTCAGGGTCCTCCAAAATATTCCAAATGGAATTTAAACTGGGGATTGGCGGGGTATGGACTTAAGCAAGCAGGGCTTCTTGGAGAAGAAGAGCTGCCTTAAATGTAGTTGTGTCCGATTGAGTAACTATAGTAGGGTGAAGACTATTCCATGCTTTAATTGTGCGAGGGAAGAATGAATTGCTATATACATCTGTCTTGATAGCTGGTATCTCAAATTGAATCGAATGCCCTCGTCTACTCCTGACAGGTTTGGGTTTGGTGTAGATGTGGTCATCTATGTCAAGCTGACCATTTAACATTTTGTAAAAACAGGTCAAACGGTGGGCTTTACGTCTGTCTTGGAGAGTGTTCCACCCCAATGAATTTAGACGTTCGGTGACACTAGCTTCTCTCTCATATGTATTTGTAACAAAGCGAGCTGCCTGTCTTTATGTATGTGCTGTTATGTTTGTGTGCCATTGTATGTTCGTTTCTTAGTACCTGAACTGATGTACAGCACTTTGGTCAACGTGGGTTGTTTTTACATGTGCTACACAAATAAAATTGACTTGACTTGACTACAATCAGGTTTGTAGTTTCATTTAGCTTCAGTAAAAAATGTAAATTGTCCCCAGTGTGTGGGAGAGGGCTAGTTAGTGTAGGTGACGACTGGTGCTCGGCACGGACTCGGCGGGCCGAAGGGCCTGTTTCCACGCTGTACCTCTAAAGTCTAAAGTAAACAAAACCAGAGACATCTGAATTCTGTGGAAATGGAAAAACAGATTGCCTTCTAGCTTCCTACATGACAACATCACAGCACTGGAGGCTATTTCAAGGGGTTAGATCATCGAGGTGGTGTTCCATTTGTACAGAGCCTCACAGTCAGAGTATAGCTGAGAAAAGCTTAAATGTATTTAGTCCATATTCCGATGCATTTCGAGGGCTTATCTACCTGAGGTACTTAATAGGATTAGAAGCACTGAAAAGCAGAAAAATCTGGGATTGTATTTTGGCAAGCAAACCAGATGTATGAAATATCAGCTGTAAATGAATATTCCAGCACGTCCTTCAGTTTGAGCATGGTTACTGCCTGGAATGCACTGCCAGGTGTGGTGGTCCATCCTTCTCAGGTACTCATAATAATAATAATAATATTCATTTATTGTCATTGCAACGAGTACAACGAAATTAAAAAATAGCCAATCCTGACGGTGCGTACAAACATATATGCAATAAATGCAAAAACAAATAAATACATAAATACAATTAAATACAATTATGTTAAGTACAAAGATTTTTTAGTGTTGCCTAGTGCAAAGGTAGTGTTCAGTTCTCGTATGGCCCTGGGGTAAAAACTGTTCTTAAGTCTGTTTGTTCGGGATTTTATCGACCTGAAACGTCGACCAGAGGGCAGATGAACAAACAGACGGTGGCCGGGGTGGGATGGATCTTTTATTATTTTGCCTGCTCTACTGAGGCAGCGCAGGCTGAACAGGTGCTCCAGGGAGGGCAGTGAGCAGCCGATGATTTTCTGGGCCGTCGTGATGACCCTCTGAAGGGCCTTCCTGTCCTTTTCTGAGCAGCTGGCATACCATGTGGTTATACAGTATGCCAGCACACTCTCGATGGAGCAGCGATAGAAGGACAACATGAGCTTCTCCTGCAGGTTGGTTTTCCTGAGGATCCTCAGGAAGTGGAGTCTCTGCTGTGCCTTCTTTACTGTGGTGATGGTGTTGGTAGACCAGGTGAGATCCTCTGCGATGTGCGTACCCAGGAACCTGAAAGCTGGTACCCTTTCCACACAGACCCCATTGATGTAGAGTGGGTCGTAATCTCCACTGGTTTTCCTAAAGTCAATTATAAGTTCCTTTGTTTTGGAGGAGTTCAGGACCAGATTGTTCACTGAACACCATGCTGCCAGCCTTTGGATTTCATCCCTATAGGCTGTCTCATCTCCTTCTGAGATGAGTCCAACCACAGTCGTGTCATCCGCGAACTTGATGATGGTGTTGGTGGGATGGGTGGGGGCGCAGTCGTGAGTATACTGATAGTATACACAATTCTGGGACAGTCAGAAGCTTCTTCCAAGGGTAAAAATGCCAAAGACAAGAGGGCAGAGGTTTAAGAGAGGAGCAGAGTTTAAAGGAGCAAGTTTCTTTACGCAGAGAGTGGTGGGTGCCTGGAACGCGTTGCCAGGGGTGATGCTGGGAGCAGATACGATAGTGGTGATGAAGAGGCTTTTAGATGGGCACATGGATATGCAGGGGCTGGTGGGATATGGATCATGTGCAGGCAGGTGAGATTAGTTTATCTTGGCGATGTGTTAGGCACAGACGTTGTGGGCCGAAGGGCCTGTTCCCTCTTCTATGTTCCATGTGGATTGCTTCCCTCTTGCTCACCACAAAGTTGGGGAATATTTTTACAGCTGATTACTTCAGGGAAGTGGAATTCCATTGCCTGGTTTCAATGGCAAAGCCAATACAAAATGATTGGCGAAGAAATATTATTTTGTGCGATGATCGAGTTCTCGCATTCCAACAGTGGTTGGAGATGGAGTGAGAGGAAGGGGCAACTCGAGGGGTGTTATAGAACCCTATGGGACAGCGCATGGTCATTCAGCCCATCAGGTCCCTGCTGGCATTATGGTGCCATTTCCCCTGTTGGGTCTTCAAAGCCCAGTCGGTTATTCTCTGTCTAGTGTCTATCCAACTATTTTTTGGACACTCTCATTCACTCTGTTTTCACCAGCCCCACAGGCGGGTCTCCACCAGTCTCAGCATCAGTAGGGCAGCACAAAGGCGCAGCGGTAGAGTTGCTGCCTTACAGCGCCAGATACCCAGGTTCGATCCTGACTACGGGTGCTGTCCGTACGGAGTTTGTACTTTCTCCACTGACCGCGAGGGTTTCCTCTGGGTGCTCCGGTTTCCTCCCACACACCAAGGTCGTGCAGGTTTGTAGGTTAATTGGCATCAGTAAAAAAAATGGGAAATTGTCCCTGGTGCGTAGGACATTGCTAGTGTACGGCGATCGCTGGTTGGTGTTGGGTCAGTGGGCCGAAGAGCCTGTTTCAGCGCTGTATCTCCTAAAGTCCAAAATAGTAAAAAAGTTTCTATTCACATCCCACTCATGTTTCTTGTCCAGAATTTTACAACTGTGCTCCCTTGTCTGTGGGCACCTCTAGTAGCAACTAAAGGTACTAGAGGAGCAAGATGAATCACTCCATCAAAATCGCCTATACTGAAGTGTAGTACGCAAAGGAGCGTAACGTCCGCCATTTTAGTAAGCAAAACCCGCCGTTCACTATACCTCTCGCAGTGTAATCAGTGTTTTGGGGGAACAGTATGTGTGATGATACCATAAAAATGCAGAATATATCTCATCTATCAATTCACAGATTTGTGTTATTTTTCTTTTTATATGTTTCTGCAAGTTTCTGCCTACTAAAATGGCGCCGTGACATGCTACGGTTTTTAGGGTGGAGTGGTCTATCTTGCTCTGCTCCATTATCTTTGGTAGCAGCAGCCTCCCTCTGTTGTTGGTGATGGTGCTGCTTCGGTATGCCTCCACTGACCTCGGTAACATCCTGACCACCGGTGCTACCTGTGTGGAGTTTGCACGTTTTGCCTGCAGCCACGTGGGTTTCCTTCGGGTGCTACATTCATCCCAAACACACGAGGCAGAGCGGTGACACAAGGAACCGCAGATGCTGGAATCTTAAGCAAAACGCAAAGTGCTGGAGTAACTCACTGGGGCAGGCAGCATCTGTGGAAGAATGGATAGGCGATGTTTTGGGTCAGATTGAAGAAGGGTCCCAACCCAAACAGTCGCCTATCCATCTCCTCCACAGAAGCTGCCTGGCCCGTTGAGTTACTCCAGCACTTAGGGCAACATAGTGGCTCAATGGGAGAGCTGCTGCCTCACAGTGCCAAAGGCCTGGTTTAGATCCTGATACAGGTATTGTCTGTGCGGAGTTTGGACATTTTCCCTGTTACAACATAGGTTTTCTCCGGGTGCTCCGGTTTCCTCCAACGCTCCAAAGACATACAGGTTTGTAGGTTAATTGGCTTCTGTAAATTGCCCCCAGGTGTATGATGGGAAACTGTGATAACATAGAGCTAGTGTACGGGTGATCGATGATCGGAGTGGACTTAATGGGCCGAAGGGCCTGTTTCCACGCTGTATCTCTAAACTAAAACTAAACACTTTGTGCTTTACATCGGGGAGGTTAGGTCACTTTAAGTTGCTGTCAGCGTGTTGAACTTGGGCGTAGTTTGAGGGGAATGTAAGGAAAATAAAATGGGACTGGTGTAAATGGATGTTTCAAGGTCAGTCTGACTGGATGGACCAAAGGGCTTGTTACTGTGCTGTGTGACTCATGCACTCATTCAATCCACAACCTCATCAAATCTCTCCATCCTTCTGCCTTAACGAGACCATCTTCGGTTTGGATTAATTATTGAGTCTGTACACAATGGCACCAATTTGTGATTTTCTCACTCCCTTTAAGAAGCAAAATGTTCCAAGGCATTTCAAGGGGGAGCGACAACAGACTAGAATCTAACACTGAACTGATGAGGTAACAAGTGTAGGAAGGAACTGCGGATGCTGGCTTACACCGAAGATAGACGCAAAATGCTGGAGTAACTCAGCGAGTCAGGCAGCATCACTGGAGAGAAAGAATGGGAAACCAGGGCACCCGGATAAACCCTCGTGGTCACAGGGAGAAGGTGCAGACCCCAGGAAGATAACGATGTGGAAGAGCAAAGGCTTGATCATAATGATAGGGGTTGAGAAGAAGAGGAAACAAATAAGACCGAAGATAGACACAAAAAGCTGGAGTACCTCAGCGGGACAGGCAGCGTCTCTTGGAGATCTCTTGGAGATGCTGCCTGTCCCGCTGAGTTGCTCCAGCTTTGTGTGTCTATCGACACGGTGGCGCAGCGGTAGAGTTGCTGCCTTGCAGCACTTTCAGCGCCGGAGACCCGGGTTCGATCCCGACTACAGGTGCTGTCTGTACGGAGTTTGTGTGTCCTCCGGTGACCACGTGGGTTTTCTCCGAGATCTTCGGTTTCCTCCCACACTCCAAAGACGTGCAGGTTTGTAGGTTGATTGGCTTGTTGTACGTGTAAATTGTCCCTAGTGTGTGTAGGACAGTGTTAATGTGCGGGGATCGCTGGAACCGGTGCGGACTCGGTGGGCCGAAGGGCCTGTTTCCGCGCTGTTTCGTTTTCTGTAAACTTAAACAGATAAGACCACTTGCTTCATTTTCATGAACCTCAATGAATGGACAATATCTGACTGCTGCCTGGAGATGTGGCCGTTCCCCAGAAGGTTGGTCTATTGATCATTGTCTGATTTGCTTTCATTGATGAACGTGGAGGTGAGGTGATGCCATGGATCACTGCCAATTCCAAGGCAAAGGCCTCATGATCTCATGGGACGTGCTTGATGTATTTTGTCATCTCAATGGATCCCTGATGTAATTAATCTGTTATTAATTTGAACCAAACACTGTAGTTTCCTGTTTGCCAGCGCATAATAGCCTGGAGATTACAGTTACATCAATAATAAGTTAACCCTTCCGGTTAAACACATTTAAACACAGTAACACTCATCAAGTGGCTCCAGGTTCCAGCTCCCAGTTTGTGAAGATAGACACAAAAAGCTGGAGTAACTCATCAGGTCAGACTGTCACCCATTCCTTCTCTCCAGAGATGCTGCCTGTCCCGCTGAGTTACTCCAGCTTTCTGTGCCGATCTTCGGTTTAAACCAGCGTCTGCAGTTCCTTCCTACACATTATGAATGACCTTGACAGACATTCTTTCTGTGCATTAGTCCTCATTGCACGAATCCTTCGAAAACCATGAGTTAACCTCCTGATTTTCCACTCAAACGAGCCCTTTACAAGGAGATGAGGAAGTCACTGGAAGAGATGCCCAATGCTTATGAACTTGAATGAGAATATAACAGTCACAACCTTTTTCCCCACGGTGGAAATGTCAAAGACTCAAGGGCACAGTTTTAAAGGTGAAAGGGGCAAAGTTTAAAGGAGATGTGTGGGCAAAGGTGTGTGGCAGGTGCTTGGAACACGATGCCATGGGTGGGGGTGGTGGGCAGATACTCCAGTGGTATTCCAGTGGCTTTTAGAGAGGCACACGGATATGCAGGGAATTGCAGCGTATGGATCATGTGCAGACATTGAAATTAGTTTATTTTGGAATGGTGTTCGGCACAGATTCTGTGCACGGAAGGTCCTGTTGCCGTGCTGTACAGTTCTCTGTTTGATGTATAACATGATATTAGATTAGTAGGCTTATGATGAGGACTAAGCCCCAGTATTCACCCCTGCTCTCCAAGATGCCAGCTCCAATTTTAACAGAGGGTTGCTAGTCACCAGTCAGACAGCCGGCGCAGTGGTAGAGTTGCTGACTTACAGCGCCAGTTTCAATCCTGACCACGGGTGCTGTCTGTACGGAACTTGTACATTCTCTCCATGACCCACGTGGGCTTTCCCCGGATTCCCCGCGGTTTCCTCCCACGCTCCCAAGACGGGCAGGTTTGTAGGCTAATTGGCTTGGTAAAATGAGAAATTGTCCCTCGTGCGTGTAGGATAGTGTTCGTGTGCGGGGATCGCTGGGCAGCGTGGACTCGGTGGGCCGAAGGGCCTGTTTCTGCGCTGTATCTCTAAACTAAACTAAAAACTAAACTCAGGCAAGGCTGGGTAGAATTGCTGTAATTCACAAAGAGGATTTGCTGCACACTGGGATCTCTCACACCCCCTGGAATACGTCAGCAGGCCCTTGCATTGATTACATCCAAACTGTAATGTAATGCTCCTTTCCTGGGATGATGAAGCTTGGCTATGAAACAAAGTCTTACAGTGAGATCAATGTTTAACCGATCAGCACAAGGACACAAGGAACAGCACGGACTGGTGTTACAGGAATGTCATGAGGTGCTGGAGTAAGGGTGGCCCATCAGGATCAATCCTGACCTCAGGTTCTGCCCCTGTGGAGTTTGTGCCTTGTCCCTGTGGATTTACTCCGGGTGCTCCGGTTTTCTCCCACATCCCAAAGACGTGCGGGTTTATAGACAATAGACAATAGGTGCAGGAGGAGGCCATTCGGCCCTTCGAGCCAGCACCACCATTCAATGTGATCATGGCTGATCATTCTCAATCAGTACCCCGTTCCTGCCTTCTCCCCATACCCCCTGACTCCGCTATCCTTAAGCGCTCTATCCAGCTCTCTCTTGAATGCATTCAGAGAATTGGCCTCCACTGCCTTCTGAGGCAGAGAATTCCACAGATTCACAACTCCCTGACTGAAAAAGTTTTTCCTCATCTCCGTTTTAAATTGGCCTACCCCTTATTCTTAAACTGTGGCCCCTGGTTCTGGACTCCCCCAACATTGGGAACATGTTTCCTGCCTCTCACGTGTCCAACCCCTTAATAATCTTATACGTTTCGATAAGATCCCCTCTTTGTCGGTGAATTGGCCCTGGCGTGCGGGCAGTGGAAGAGAGGATGTGAAAGTGGGATAACGCAACAGCTTCGTGTTGACAGCAACTACATGCCAGTTCTTTGTGAGCTGCCAAAAATAGAGTTATCACAATCTGCGAAGACCAGGCCAAGAAATATTTCCTGACATCGGGCAGCAATCAATTACACTTGTCAAGGTAGAGGTAGGTTATCTCTGGTTGATTTCCTGTCTTGTCAGGTCTATTCGCAGGACTGCATTCCTGGTGCCTAGTCCCACCCAGCAGGTGAGCTGCTCAAAGAATCACCGGTGGATTTGATCATGCAAGCAGGGCCGGGCAAGGCAGAGAGATTTAGTGTCACAGAGTCGGAACGTCTTACACCATGGAAACATGCCCTTTGGCCCAACTTCCCCACACTGACCAACACATCCCATCTACACTAGCCCCACCTGCCTGCTTTTTGCGCTTCTCAGACGCCAGCCTGGATATTGTTCATGAGTTCATACGTTCACAGAAAAAGAATTAGGTCAATCGGCACATCGAATCTACTCCGCCATTCAATCACGGCTGATCTGTCTCTCCCTCTCAACCCCATTCTCCTGCCATCTCCCCATAACCTTTGACACAATTGCTACTCAACAACCTGTCAATCTCCTCTTTAAAAATAATCATGGACTTGGCCACCGCAGGCTACTGTGGTGATGAATTCCACAGTTTCACCACCCTCTGACTACAGAAATTCCACTGTATCTCCTTTCTAAAGGTGCGCCCTTTTATTCGGAGGCTGTACCCTCTTTGCCCTCTGGTCGGATGAAGTCAGTTGAAAGTAATTTCATCCAAACCACAACGTAACACTCCTTTCCTAAGATAAAGATTGGCTACGAGATGGAGTCTGAAAGTACGTCTGAGCCCATAACCTTTAGTCAATGTTAGCATTGAAACAACTAATGCAGCATGCCAATCCTTTGTGCATTGACAAAAATAGAGCTTAATTGAAGAATTGGAAATGAAACTGAACATTGCTGTTCCAATGGGGTGGGGCGGAGGGGGGGGGGGGGGGGGAATGAGGAGGAAGTGCAGGTCACCAAGGACCCAGATGCCCAGCGTGCCGTTCCGTGACGCGGAGAGGCGCGTTTTGTACAGGCTGCTCCTGCACACTCTCCACTTCCTCGCTCTCGTCTTCCGTCCGGACACGCCCTGGCGGTCCATGTTACCACCTGACGGCGGGAGCGGTCCCCAGTGGAGGTCTCTCTATAAGGGGGTCCTCCCGCTTTACATCGGGGACCTGGGGTGGAGAGTGTTGCATAAGGCTATAGCCTGTAACAGGTACTTGAGCCGGTTCACGGTCTCGTCTGCCGCCTGTCGCTTCTGCGGCGAGGAGGAGACCGTGTACCATTTGTATACAGAGTGCGTGAGGTTACAGCCCCTGTTCCAGTATCTGAAGGGGCTGCTCCTCAAGTTCTGGCTCCATTTTAGCCCTACGCTATTAATTTTTGGGCACCCGGTACAGAGGGGGGAGGGTCAGGAGGGAGGAGGGGGTCTCCCTGTTGGTCTGCTCCTGGGCCTGGCCAAGATGGCCATCCGCGGGTCCAGGCAGCGGGCAGTCGACGGCCTCACAGAAGTCGGCTGCCTACCCCTGTTCCGGGCTTACGTCCGTGCCCGCGTGTGTGTCCCTGGAGAGGGAACACGTACACGCGGTGTCCACAGGGACTCTGGAGGCCTTCCGGGAACGCTGGTCGCCGCGGGGGGTTGAATGTATTGTTGACAGAGATGGCGGGATTTTAATGTGATAATTGTTTAATTTGTAAACTGCCGATACAGGCGGCTTTTGTTTGATCACATTTTGCTTAGTATGTTTGTATGTTTTTCTTTGGAATAAAACTTTTATATATTAAAAAAAAAAAAAAAAAAAAGGACTGACATCATGGGTAAGAAGGAATTAATGTGGGATGCAATCTTTTATCTAGTTTTTAGCAGAACATAATGGTCAACATTTTCATTGGGGAATATTTTACTGATGGAAAGATTTGCATTTGGATTGTGCAGCTTACTACAGTTCAGAAATGTCTCCAAACCTTTCTAAGCAGATTTAGACTTTCGACTTTAGAGATGCAGCGCGGAAACAGGCCTGTCGGCCCACCGGGTCCACGCTGTCCAGCGATCATCCCACACTATCCCACACACTAGGGATAATTTACGATTTTTACCAAAGCCAATTAACCTACAAACCCGTACCTCTTTGCAGGAAACCGGAGCACCCAGAGGAAACCCACACATTCACAGGGAGAACGAACAAACTCCGTGTAGACAGCACCCGTAGTCAGGATCGAACCCAGGTCTCTGGCGTTGTAAGGCAGCAACTTTACCGCTGCACCACCAGATGGACTGTGGTAAATACACAAATCATTGTAAACGTAGGCTGTTCCACATCAGTAAAGATATGGAGGATGTTCCAGGTTGCATTGTCACGGGGAAATGTAGTTCTAAACAGAAGAGTTCCCCAATCTTGATGTGTTGAAGTTCTACTGAAACTTTGGAGGAACCGATGTCCTGTGGAAAGCAGCAAAGTAGTTCTACCATAATTTGGCACACAAAACTCAGCCTGCAGTGTATCCTGATAGGCACAAAATGCTGGAGTAACTTAGCGGGTCAGGCGGCATCTCTGCAGAGCAGGAATGGGTGACGTTTCGGGATGGAACCCTTACTTTTGGGTGGCACGGTGGCGCAGCGGTAGAGTTGCTGCCTTACAGTGAGACCCGGGATCGATCCCGACTACGGGTGCTGTCTGTACGGAGTTTGTACGTTCTCCCCGTGACCTGCGTGGGTTTTCCCCGAGATCTTCAGTTTTCTCCTATACTCCAAAGATGTACCGGTTTGTAGGTAAATTGGCTTGGTAAATGTAAAAATTGTCCCTAGTGGGTATAGGTTAGTGTGGGGATCACTGGTCGGCACGGACCCGGTTGGCCGAAAGGGCCTGTTTCCACGCTGTATCTCTAAACTAAACTCAGATTGGGAATATCCATTCAGTGACATTGTTCAGTGTTCATCCCTTGCCATGTCCCAGCCGGTCATTCCTTCATTAGACATTCTTTGTACTATGGAGCAGTGTTGCAACGGAGAGGTGAGGTGGCAGCTGGAAGCCCTGCAGGTAAGGTTGCCAACTTTCTCACTCCCAAATAAGGGACAAAAGGTGACATCACCGCCCCGCGCTCCACGTGACCAGCAAGCGGCCACGTGCTCCCGCTCCACCAATGGCGGTCGCCCGGGCCGGGAGGCGGGTTGCTGTGCATCCTCCGTTAGGCAACACCCGGGCCTACACTGTCCGAGACTACTGCGGTCCCCGGGCCTACAGTGTCCGGGCCTACAATGTCTGAGACTACAGCGGCCCCCAGCCCTACAGTGTCCGGGCCTACAGTATCCGGGCCTACAGTGTCCGGGCCTATAGTGTCTGGGCCTACAGTGTCCGGGCCTACGGTGTCCGGGCCTACGGTGTCTGGGCCTACGGTGTCCAGGCCTATGGTGTCCGGGCCTACAGCACCCCCTGGGCCTAATATGGGACAAGGGCGGTCCCGTACGGGACAAACCAATTTAGCCCAATAAATATGGGATGCCCCAGCTAATATTGGACAGTTGGCAACCCTACCTGCAGGCCCGCAGAGTGAGTGCAGACCTCAGCCGCAACCATGAAAGGAATCAATAGCATCGCGCTGGGCCAGGCAGACACCTACATCAGCAATCCAATGCTTCCACGACTCCGGCCCTTACAGTGACAACACCAGGAAATGCAGTGTGAGAAAGTAACTGCAGATGCTGCTACAAATCAAAGGTATTTATTCACAAAATGCTGGAGTAACTCAGCGGGTCAGGCAGCATCTCAGGAGAGAAGGAATGGGTGACGTTTCGGGTCGAGACCCTTCTTCAGACTGAAGAACAGGAAATGCATATCCCCTTCGGACAAAATGCGTTGGCAGGAACTGCAGGTGCTGGTTTACACCGAAGATAGATACAAAATGCTGGAGTAACTCAGCGGGTCAGGCAGCATCTCTGGAGAAAAGGTAACCTTTCGGGTCGAGACACGAGATATCCCTCATTTCCCTTGCCCCTGCCTTCAGTCTGAAGATTGTGTCTCGACCCGAAATGTCACCCATTCCTTCTCTCCAGAGATGCTGCCTGACCCGCTGAGTTACTCCAGCAGTATGTGTCTATCTCCTTTGGATAAGATAGACTTAATTTCAGAGTCTTGAGACTTGAAAGTTACAAGAAGGCACCAGCACGTCTTTGGAGTGTGGGAGGAAACCGAAGTTCTCGGAGAAAAGCCACGCGGGTCACGGGGAGAACGTACAAACTCCGTACAGACAGCACCCGTAGTCGGGATCGAACCCGGGGCTCTGGCGCTGTAAGCGCTGCAAGGCAGCAACTCTACCGCTG
Organism: Rhinoraja longicauda; assembly: GCF_053455715.1. NCBI lineage: Eukaryota > Metazoa > Chordata > Chondrichthyes > Rajiformes > Arhynchobatidae > Rhinoraja > Rhinoraja longicauda. The sequence goes on from NC_135985.1 coordinate 22,150,996, forward strand.
CGCCACCGTGCCGCCCTTGAGAGTGATGAGCGTTTCGGAGGTGAGAAGGTTGCTGCTTGTACTGGTAAAAAGGTATTTAGACGACGGAACGCAATAAAGACCAAGGTGACCATGCTATGGTCTCGGGCCCTTAATTCAGGATCTCAGAACCTAAAACAAAACATAAGCTCATGAATTATTTCACAAAGTGCTGTGTGGTTAAAAGCGTGTTTGTTGCCAGTGTATCATTTTTTTTTAAAAACGACTTCAGTCTACAGCCAAGTGTCTGGAAATGAACAAAGGCTCCTTTCTGTTATGCTTCCTGAGAGATGAATATAGATTTGAGGAGCAAGAGATTTTCTTTCCACTGTGAAAATGGATGACCTCAATGCCTACATGGTCACTGAAGCCTTTTGTGAAAAGGCTAGGCAAGAGGATAACATGATAATGGGACAACTGTTCAGGAAGACTGAACATAATAGCATTCAGGAGGGACAAGGGAAGAATACCCGGCTTATTGTTCTGATGCCATTTCGAGCCTAAATGAAAGTTTGGATAGAGAATGGGTGGAGTGCATCTGAAAGGACCATCACTTTGCTACTTAGCACATGGATCAGTAATCTCTTCAAATGAGTGCCAACACTGACAAAGTTTAGACGCAAGGATCCTGGCGAGACGCCATCATAAGGTCATAAGGATAGGTGCAGAATTAGGCCATTCAGCCCATCAACTCAACGCCATTCAATCATGGCTGATCTATCTCTCCCTCCTAACCCCTTTCTCCTGCCTTCTCCCCATAACCTCTGGCACCCGTACTAATGAATAATCTATCTATCTCTGCCTTAAAACCCCGACAGTGGGGGCCTGCTTCTACCACTGTGGAACCGGAACCCCGCCCGAGGGGGGAAGCCGCCGAGCCCCAAGGACAGGAGAGGAGGGAGTCGGATTCGGAACCGAGGGCCGGTAAGCAGACCGGCTGTGGGAAAGGGCGTACAGCCTCGACGGGGGAGTGGGCCGCTGGAGGCCCTTCGACAGCCTGGGCTTTGGCTGGACCGGGCACCGTTTGGTGGAGCAGCAGTGGAGGACACCACGGCGATGCTTGGCCAGTCTGAGCCTGCAACACCACCAGGACAACAGACCTTCATGGTCAGGTCAAGATACCTGCCTTTACAACGACTGGGACTTGAAAATGTCGCCATATCTGCCAACTCCTGCATGCTGCCTCAGTTGACTATTTCTATACACTTGTACTGTGTCCAAGATATGCTTATTTACTGTGTACTTGTACTGTGTCCAAGATGTAATACTTCTACTGAACTGTATGGAAAGATGAATTTAACTGTACCATTGTGACAATAAAGTCCCATTCAACCATTGAACTGCAGGTGCTGGTTTACCAAAAAAAGATACAAAGTGCCGGAGTAACTCAACGGGTCAGGCAGCATCTCTGCAGAAAACGGATAGCTGATGTTTCGGGTCGGGACCCTTTTAGAGATCTCATTTGAGAAAATTAAACACATGGTTATCTCTATAAGTTATCGGAACTTTATGAGTTATGTGTGGAGAGCGGTGGCCATTGGTCCAAGTGTTTGAATTCTAAAGTTATTAATTTGCAGATTAATTGATATTTGTACAATAATCCACCTTTTGTTAACTGAAATCTCCTGAATATTAGGAACTGCTGAAATTATGGAATTTCTGCCCTGGATGTACAAAGAGATGCTCTACAGGGCACAGTTAGAAATGATTAAACCCATGCTCATCTTTTACCAACTTGAAGAGAATAATATTTTCTTAATTTGTTTTCCAATTATCCAAGGCATATTTGGCTTACACTATCGCTACAAGAGATCACCAGAACAGATATCCCGTGGCCAATATATATATATTTGAAACTGCAGCACAATGCTCTTTGGAAAGTCTGGGAGCATAGCCAAGACTAGCACCGAAAGAGGCTCTTTGGCCCAACTTGCCCATGATGCTGTTTGCGGTCGGCGTAATCTTCCTTCCATCTTAATCCATCTAAACCCTTCAGCTTCCCTGGGTGGAAAGAGAAACAGAGTTAATATTTCAGCTCAGGGAACCTTCATCAGATCGGGAAATGTGACAAGAAAATATTGGCTTTAAGTCATGGAGAGAGTGCAGCAGATTGGTGGACAGGACAAAGGAGAAAAAGGAAGAAATCACAGTTGCTTTGAAAGTAAGCAGTTGAAGAAGCCACCTTTAGTTTTGTTGAGAGTCATAGTGTGGAAACAGGCCCTTGGCCCAACTTGCCCACCCCAGCTAACACGTCCTAGCTACGCAAATCCCACCTGCCTGCATTTGGTTCATATCCCCTCCCCTGACATCAGTCTGAAGAAGGGTCTCGACCTGAAATGTCACCCATTTCTTCTATCCCGAGATGCTGCCTGACCCGCTGAGTTACTCCAGCATTTTGTGTCTGCCTTTGATTTTAACCAGCATCTGCAGTTTTATTTTTAATAGAATGAGTGTGAATGGATGATTGGTGGTAGGTATGGACTCAGTAGGCCGGAGCCTGTTTCCACCCCGTATCTTTCAATCAATCAAAACGTTTAGAAATTTTTCCCTTAAAACCTTGAGAAGACAAATATCAGCTGAATTATTTCTAACTTTAGCGTTGTCAACCATCTGTTTCTACACCCTAGCCAGGAATTTTCTTTTGAAACTCGGTTGAATTGGAAAGAGTCTTTAAAATTTTGAACAGGTTTGGCTTGATGACAGACAAACTCTTTAATTTAATTCAAGCATCCCATCTGACCTTTCACATCCAGAGTCTTTCCTGCAAGTGCAGCAGAAAGCATTTTTATTTTTAAAGGTCCCCAACTGCGTGGGTTTTCCCCGAGATCTTCGGTTTCCTCACACACACCAAAGACGCACAGGTTTGTAGGTTAATTGGCTTGGTATAAATGTGTGTGTCGGATAGTATTAATGTGCAGGGATCGCTGGTTGGTGCAGACTCGGTGGGCTGAAGGGCCTGTTTCCACACTGTATCTCTAAACTAAACTAAACTAATTAAGATATCCACTGCTAAAACAACTCTTCCAGTAGACCAGTCCACACATGTGTAGACCAGCGATACCCCAAGTGCTGAATGACTTCCCCATTGCAGTCTCAACTGGAAGAGTTAGACACCATCATTTCCTTGCTCTGTGCTGGTTGTCATGATATAATTGATTAGTTTTTTTTCCAAGAGATCAGCGTGGAAACAGGCCTCTCGACCCATGGAATTCACGCCGTCCATCGATCACCCACCCACACTGGTTCCATGTCATCCCACGTTCTCATCCACTCCCCACGCACACCATTGGGATATTTGCGTCGTTTGGTTCCGAGTGGTTCAGCGCGGAAACAGACCATTCGGCCCTCCGAGTCCGCGCCGACCAGCGATCCCCACGCATCTGCACTACCCAATACACCGCTAGGCACAATTTTACATTCACACCATGCTAATTAAATTACAAAACATGTACGTCTTTGGAGTGTGGGAGGAAAACGGAGCACCTGGGAAAAAATCCATGCGGTCAACAGTGGGAACGTGCAGATTCCACACTGACAGCACCACGAACGAGGTCAGGATCGAAACCGGGTCTCTGGCGGATATTTTACAGAGGTGCCGGAGCGGCGCTCCAGTGAGCCCCAACAGCACGGCACCCCTGGCAGTGGCTCTCTAGTGAGCCCCAGTGGCATGGCACCCCTGGCACTGGCTCTCCAGTGAGCCCCTGGCACTGGCTCTCCAGTGAGCCCCCAACAGCATGGCACCCCTGGCACTGGCTCTCCAGTGAGCCCCTGGCACTGGCTGTCCAGTGAGCCCCAGCGGCACGGCACCCCTGGCACTGGCTCTCCAGTGAGCCCCTGGCACTGGCTCTCCAGTGAGCCCCCAACAGCATGGCACCCCTGGCACTGGCTCTCCAGTGAGCCCCTGGCACTGGCTCTCCAGTGAGCCCCCAACAGCATGGCACCCCTGGCACTGGCTCTCCAGTGAGCCCCTGGCACTGGCTCTCCAGTGAGCCCCCAACAGCATGGCACCCCTGGCAGTAGCTCTCCAGTGAGCCCCTGGCACTGGCTCTCCAGTGAGCCCCTGGCAGTGGCTCTACCAGCTGTGCCACTGTGTAAAATTACAAATTCTATTCGTAACTTTAGACTAAGGCACGTATTGGCTGGGGAAAGTTCTCGTGGACATTTCTTTGGAACACGTTTTGTTATTCCATTACCCAGATATATGCATTGGAGTGCATCTTATCTTGAATCAGAAGCCTTTGGCTTAAGTCTGATTACAGAGGCTTGAGTACAAGATGCAAGACATAGTGTTACAGAGAGAGTGATGCACTGTTGGAGATATAGTCTTTCATATGAGATTTTAAACAGCGGTCCCTTCTTTGCCTGTATTAGTATTGGTTTATTTTTGTCACGTAAAGCGGGATAGTTTAGTTTAGTTTAGTTTGGTTTATTGTCCCATGTACCAAGCAAGGTACAGTGAAAAACTTCTGTTGTGTGCTAAGCAGTCAGTGGAAAGATAATATATGATTACAATCAAGTTATCCGCAGTGTACAGATACATGATAAAGGGAATAACGGGTATAGTGAGAAGCAATGCTCGCATCACAAAATGCTGGAGCAACTCAGCGGGTCAGGCAGCGTCTCAGGGCAGGACCCTGACCCTCCCCTCCCCTGACATCAGTCTGAAGAAGGGTCTCGATCCGCCGAAACGTCACCATTCCTTCTCTCCTGAGATGCCGCCTGACCCGCTGAGTTACTCCAGCATTTTGTGATACCTTCGATTTGTACCAGCATCTGCAGTTATTATCCTACACAGCAATGCTAGCATGCTCCCCAGTCAAGTCATACTTTACATGAGTACAATCGGGCCATAAACAAGTATAACGGGTATTGCAAAGAGAAAATAGTTTGTACGTTCTCCCCGTGACCTGCATGGGTTTTCTCCGAGATCTTCGGTTTCCTCCCACACTCCAAAGACGTACAGGTTTGTAGGTTAATTGGCTGGTAAAATGTAAAAATTGTCCCTAGTGGGTGTAGGATAGTGTTAGTGTGCGGGGATCGCTGGTCGGCGTGGACCCAATGGGCTGAAGGGACCTGTATCCACACTGTATCTCTAAACTAAACTAAATGTGACAATGAAGCACCATTGAACCATTGAACCATTGAACCATTGAACCATTGAACCATTGAACCATTGAACCATTGAGTGTGTGGTTAACCCCTTGCCATTCCATGCCTCTGTCCCTATGGATCTGCAATTCTTAGCCACCACATCTTTGGCTTAAGGTTACGGTTTAAGCAACAGGGCGATTGCCTCTCTTGTTATTCTTGTCTCCTGCAATTCTTGATCCCACTATCCTTCAGCACACTTTCTTCCTTGCTTTCTGTCCAGCTTTACTAGTTGTTTGGTACACACAAAATGCTGGAGTAACTCAGCGGGACAGGCAGCATCTCTGGCGAGAAGGAATGGTTGACCCTTCTTCAGTCTCGACCCAAAACGTCACCCATTCCTTCTCTCCCGAGATGCTGTCTGTCCCGCTGAGTTACTCCAGCATCTTGCGTCTACCTTCAATTTAAACCAGCATCTGCAGTTCTTTCCTACATCCTTTACTAGTTGTTCATTCACCCTAAGCCGGAGGTACGTTGGAGTGGTAACGTTAAATATGCACTTTTCCAAAAGAAGATATCTTCTGTTAAATGAGTAGCCATGCTTAGAATTGTGTTGAATTCCCCGAGGGTATTTTAGACTGAGGCAAGGTGTTAGGTACTAAGAATTCAGTAAGTGCTGGGTTAAGGTTTAGAGTTAAGGATTAGCATTTTATGGGTTGACTTAGAATTTAGAAATTGGGCTAAGGGCTTTGGTGGGGTTAGAGTTGCTTGTTCTTTTCAAGGATTAAGTTGAAGAGTTTGGAGGTCAGGAGTTAGGAAGGATTTAGTTTAGAATAGAGACAAAGCTTACATTCCTGTGGCCTCACGCCAAAGGGATATTACATGGACACTGAGTGTGTGCTGCGATTTCAGTAGATGGTCAGATTATTATTTGACATAGAATAGCCCAGATAATGGATGTCAACAAGTCCACACTCAAATCCTACGATGCAATCACGTAATGCGCATTCAAATGATCTTTCATGAAGAGCCCGCCTTAGGGCGGCATGGTAGCACAGCGGTAGAGTTGTTGCCTTACAGCACCGGAGTTCCGGGTTTGATCCCGACTACGGGCGCCATCTGTACGGAGTTTGTACGTTCACCCCGTGACCTGCGTGGGTTTTCTCCGAGATCTTCCGTTTCCTCCCATACTCCAAAGACGTGCAGGTATGTAGGTAAATTGGCTTGGTATAAGTGTGAATTGTCCCCAATGTGTGTAGGACAGTGTTAATGTGCGGGGATCGCTGGTAGGTGTGGATTCTGCACTGTATCACTAAACTAAAGTATTGATTGTATGGTGAGGAAGACCAGATGCCAAGATTGGTTTGGTTGCCAACTGCCTTGGTTGCATAGGGGACTTTGGGCGTTGTTTTGGTTATTTTATGTATTGAATATTTTTTTGTTTGCTTATTATATTATCTACCGAGTACTGTGTTTACAAACCTGTTGTGCGGCTTCAAGTAAGAATTTCAACCTTGCATTTTGTTACAAATGACCATAAAATACTCTTGACTCATGACTCTTATTTTTTCTCCTCCTTCATTCAGGGATATAGACTGGATATTCTCCACATTTTCATCAGCCTAGAGGATTCAGCTATCTCAGTACAGATGGGATGGTTCTTTGTGTGCAAGGGTAAAACTTTTTCCAAGCCATCATGGGCTTGGGATGGTATCTAGACGGTCAACAAGATGGTAACTCTATTTCTCACTCCACGGAAGCTGCCTGACCGTTGAGTTGAGTTGAATTTATTTTCACATGGTTTTTCCGTGCCCTACACTAACACTATTTAATTTTAATTTTAATTTTTTTAAATTTTAATTTTATTTGTCATATGTAAGATGGCACTGAGTCAAAGATACAATGAAATGTATTTGACAAGACAACGGGTCACCTCAGCAGTCATATTCCGAGATAAAAAAGACATTAGTAAGGGAAAAAGACAATATTAAAAATAATCAACATATATGATTTGAAATGTGTTTATGAGTTCAGAAGCCTGATGGCCTGATGGTAGAAACTGTTCTTAAGCCTGGTGGTACGTGCAGCCATATTCCTGTATCGTCTGCCTGACGGTAACAAGGAGAACAGCCTGCATGCTGGGTGGCTGTGGTCCTTGATGATGCTGCGTGCCTTCCGCAGGGACCGCCGGTAGAGAATGTCCTGAATGGCCGTGAGACAGTTGCCAGTGATGTGCTGTGCCGTCTTCACCATTCTCTGTAGTGATTTGTGGCCGTGGGAGAACAGTTCCCGTACCAGACTGTAATGCAGCCCGTCAGCAGGCTCTCGATGGTGCATCTGTAGAAGTTTGTGAGGATGCTGGCATTCATGCCAAACTTCCTCAGTCTTCTCAGGAAAAAGAGCCGCTGGCGGGCCTTCTTTGTTATTGTGTCCGTGTGCACATTTTAGACATCCACTGGCATGTGCAAGCTGGCAAACTCGTCGTGGAGTACCAATGCATCCACACTGTGGGCAACTGCTCTTGCGCTGTGCTACTCTGCTGCAGAGTATGCTTGTCCTGTCTGGGAGAGATCATCTCATGCGAAGAAAGTTGATACCGCCCTTAATGCCAGCTGCAGATGCTTCACTGGCTGCCTAAAACCAACGGATGTGGATGGCTTGCATGTCTTGGCCGGTATTGCTCTACCAGTAATCCGCAGATCAGTGGCCGGTAGAACTGAATGTAGTCGGCAAGTTGGGGAGATGGACGGGCCAAGGTGGACGGGCCGCGTTGCTGAGAACTAAGAGGGACCGGGCGTGGGGGAAGGGCGTCGAGAACGGAGGGACCTGGCGTGAGGGGGGGGGGGGGGGGGGGGCACCGAGAACCAAGAGGGGCCAACATGACTCTGATGTCCGATGAGTACCTTGGCTTGTACGTAACTTTGTCAGTGCCAGAAACGTGGCGACTCCTTTGTGTACTTTGTGTATTGTACGCAAAATAAACCAAGGAACGTCACTGTACTGAGGTACATGTGACAATAAAGTATCATTGACTCATTGAACATGAGTGTCTGGATGGGTGATTTCAGGGGCCTGTTGGAGTCATTATGAGAGGCTTGGAGCCACATTGAGGGATCCAAGGACAGGCAGTTGTCTTTCCCTGATGGAAATCCAAGACCTTTTTACGATAAAAATCTGCTCATTTCAGGTCACCATCCCTGGCCATTTGACTCCAGATTTATTTAGTTATCTAAATTTAAATTCCTCCATTGCACTGATGGGATTTGAACATGCTTTTGGATTGGCTCTTCGGATGACTAGCCCAGCTAATAATTCCCATGCTAATTTAGCCCCTCAGTATTCTGGAAAAGGGATCTCAGTTAGAAGAACCTCATCGCACTGATGACAACAAGAATAATGGAGCACCTGATTCCAATCAATGAGTGATTCAAGATTCAAGATTCAAGATTCAAGATTCAAGATTCAAGATTCAAGATTCAAGATTCAAGATATCTTTATTTGTCATCAAAAAAACAAGTTTTTTGGACGAAATTTAGTCACCCACAGTCCAACAATAAAAGCAATAAAATAAGCAAATTACACAACCCCAACCAACACACAAAAAAAAAAGAAGCATCCATCACAGTGAGTCTCCTCCAGTCCCCTCCTCACTGTGATGGAAGGCCAGAATGTCTTTTCTCTTCCCCTGCCGTCTTCTCCCGCGGTCAGGCTGGTGTCGTTGCCACGTTCCAGGCCGTGCCAGACGGTGAAGGGTCCGCAGCGGGCCGACCCAAGCCCCACGATCCATTGCGGGTGAACACGCTGTCGCTGCCGCTGTTGCTGCACGTCGGGGCGGTCGTGGGTCCCGTCATTGAAGCCCCCGCCGAGCAGAGAAAAATCCCGCGGCCTATTTCAGGCCACGCCGGATGGTGAAATGTCCGCGGCGGGCCGACCCAAGCCCCGCGATCCAGGGCGGGTGAACACGCTGCCGCTGCCGCTGCCGGAGCTCCCGATGTCGGCATCCACGCGGCCCGAGCCTAAGGCGAGTCGCAGCCGCTCCCGCAGCCTCCGAGGACGGTTGGCTCTGCTGATGGTGAGTCCAGTCCACGGGCTCTGGAGGCCGCCAGCTCCAGGAGTTGGGCCGATGGTAGGCCGCAGCAGGAACGGAGACACCACCCAGAAAACAAAGGTCGGGTCTCCGTTCGGAAGGGACACATTTACAATTTTACAGTTCCCCCCCTCCCCCCCACACACACACACACCCACATAGTACACAAACACAAAAACACGACATCACATCTACAATTAAGACAAAAAAACAACAAAACACAAAGACAAACGGACCGCAGGTAAGCCGCAGCTGCTAGGGCAGTGCCACCATTTGGAGCACATGTCGCAGCCTCAGGTCCTTGGGCCTGCACACTGTTGATGTGGAGGAAGGAACAAGCACTACCAGTTACAGCACTTCCTTCGTCTGTTGTCCTTGGCAGAACCTCCGCTTCGAGTTTCCTCGCAAAGAGGACCTGGCTGCGGCCTGGCGAGCAGGTGGGACTTTAACGTGGCTTCTCTTTCTCTCGTTCCTTGGCAAGCGGTGGGTGCGATGATCATGGCCGCCCCCCTTGGCAAAAGGTGATTCCATTGTTTTCGAAGCAACCTGACTCCCAGCTGCTGAACGGTAGCTGGCAGGGCGTGAGTGAGCAGACTGCACACGCTGGCTTAAACCAAAGGTAGCTGGAGTAACTCAGCGGGTCAGGCAGCATCTGTGGCGAAAAGGAACAGGTGACGTTTCGAGTCTCAAACATGTCCACGAGAATCAGGCTTGGTCGGCACAGTGAAATACTTTGTTTTGCGTGTCATCCTGGCAAATCGAGTTTTGCGCTTTATATTGGCCATCTCAATAGGCAATAGACAATAGGTGCAGGAGTAGGCCATTCGGCCCTTCGAGCCAGCACCGCCATTCAATGTGATCATGGCTGATCATCCACAATCAGTACCCCGTTCCTGCCTTCTCCCCATACCCCCTATCCTTAAGAGCTCTATCTAGCTCTCTCTTGAAAGCATCCAGAGAATTGGCCTTCACTGCCTTCTGATGCAGAGAATTCCACAGATTTACAACTCTCTGACTGAAAAAGTTTTACCTCATCTCCGTTCTAAATGGCCTACCCCTTATTCTTAAACTGTGGCCCCTGGTTCTAGACTCCCCCAACATTGGGAACATGTTTCCTGACTCTAACGTGTCCAATCCCTTAGTAATCTTATATGTTTCAATAAGATCCCCTCTCATCCTTCTAAATTCCAGTGTATACAAGCCTAGTCGCTCCAGTCTTTCAACATACGACAGTCCCGCCATTCCGGGATTTAACCTAGTGAACCTACGCTGCACGCCCTCAATAGCCAGAATGTCCTTCCTCAAATCTCCCCTCTACTCTTTGTCCAGATGAAGGGTCTCGACAACCAATGTTCACCCGTACACTAGTTCTATCCTACGCAATTTACAGAAGCCAATTAACCTACAAAACCTGCACGTCTTTGGAGTGTGGGAGGAAGCCAGAGCACCTGGAGAAAACCCACACGTCCACAGGGAGAACGTACAAACTACGTAGAGACAGCACCCATCTCTGGTGCCCAGGGTTGCTAACTGTCCCGTATTAGCCGGGACATCCCGTGAATTGGGCTAAATTGGTTTGTCCCTGACTACGGGTGCTGTCTGCACGGAGTTTGTACGTTCTCCCCGTGACCGCGTGGGTTTTCTCGGAGATCTTCGGTTTCCTCCCACACCGAAAGTAAAATAAAGGGTGATTGCACATGTTTAGTATGATTTGATTTGATGGAGGAGCACGCTGACAGAAACCTTTCACTGTTTCTCGGTACACGTGACAGTAAAAACCAAACCAAATACAATCAGCACACCTACAACTCTTGAATGTTCCTTTCTGTTTACATCAATACCTATTAGTGCTGATGGAGACTGTGGCAACAGCACGAGAGAACAACACCTCAACTGGAAATATCTTGCCTTCCTCGAGGATGTCCAGACAATGGCCTTTTCAGTGTGTAGGAAGGAACTGCAGATGCTGGTTTCAACCTAAGATAGACACACAGTGCTGGAGTAGTTCAGCGGGACAGGCAGCATCTCTGGAGAGAAGGAATGGGCGATGTTTTGGGTCGAGACCCTTCTTCAGACTGAGAGTCAGGGGAGAGGGGACACTAGAAATATGGAAGAGTAAGGTGTGAAAGCAACAGATCAAAGCAGACGATGGTCAAAGAAACGTTGTTAGCTGAGGGGAAGGTGACAAGGGGAGGAGTGGATTGAGTAGACGCACAGAGTCCCTTGCCCAGTGTCGGGGAATCGAGAACGAAAGGGCATGGGTTTAAGGTGAGGGGGAAAAAGATTTAATAGGAACATGAAAGGTAACTTCTTCACACAAGGGGTGATGGGTGTATGGAACGAGCTGCCAGAGGAGGTAGTTGAGGCAGATACTATCACAACATTTAATAAACATTTAGACAGGTACATGGATGAGATAGGTTTAGAGGGATATGGGCCAAATGCAGGCAGGTGGGACTTGTGTAGATGGGACAAGTTGGTTGGTGTGGGCAAGTTGGGACAAGATGTATTTTTCCATCCTTTATTACTCCATGAGCTCTGCCTAGCTCTAAGTTCCTGAATGAAATGCAAAGATAGCTTTTATTTAGTTCAGTTTAAAGATACAGCAGGGAAACAGGCCATTCGGCCCACTGAGTCTGCACCAGTCAGCGATCCCCGCACACTAACACTACACTGCACACGCAAGGGACAATTTACTATTTTACCGAAGCCAATTAACCTACAAACCTGTACGTCTTTGGAGGAAACTGGAGCACCCAGAGAAAACCCATGCGGTCACGGGGAGATCATACAGACTCTGTGCCGACAGCACGCGCGGTCGAGATCGAACCCGGGTCTCTGACGCTGTGAGGCAGCAACGCCCCTGGTACTGGTCCGAGATGAGAACGTTGTTTTCACACAGAGTCTGTGGAATTCTCTGCCACAGAAGGTAGTTGAGGCCAGTTCATTGGCTATATTTAAGAGGGAGTTAGATGTGGCCCTTGTGGCTAAAGGGATCAGGGGGTATGGAGAGAAGGCAGGTACGGGATACTGAGTTGGATGATCAGCCATGATCATATTGAATGGCGGTGCAGGCTCGAAGGGCCGAATGGCCTATTCCTGCACCTATTTTCTATGTTTCTATGTAACATCACGGCTGCATTCCCTGCACTCCTGCAGAAGGCATGTTTGGATATAAAAATGTTTTGTGATCCCTCCTAAGGCATAAATAAATAATGGGTGTGACAGGGGGGGTCACGTCTAAAACTCCCCACCTACCACCTTTAAATTAAGGCACTGTCAAAACAAAAGGTGCAGCCCTCAAAAACACACAAATGGCAGATCATTTTTAGCAGAGCCTTGGGATATCAGTTGAACCATTTCAATTGAAGCCTCCTCTGGGAAATGAGAATGCAGCAGGTCTGAAGACATTTATTATTAAAGTATGCCGTGTGAAGATTCCATGGGGGGGGGGGGGGGGGTGGGGAGAGGCTCGAGGTCGAACAAAAGAGCTGGAGAGGTCAGAATGTAAATGCTGTCTCTTCAGCAAAGTGTTTCCACGCTCAGGTTGAGGGGAATGCAACGCAGGCTCACCCACCTGCCCTCCACCCCTCACCTCCACACCAACCCACGCCCCCACACCTCTGAGAACCCGTCGCTGGATTACAGCCAACTCAATGACAGACATGTGCAGGAAGGAACGGCAGATGCTGGTTTAAACCGAAGATAGGCACAAAAAAGCTGGAGTAACTCAGCGGGACAGGCAGCATCTCTGGAGAGAAGGAATGGGCGACGTTTCGGGTCGAGACCCTTCTTCAGAATGAAAGTCATGAGAAAGGGAAACGAGAGATACAGACGATGATGTAGAGAGATATAGAACAAAGGCCAAACGCAAATTGGAGGAACAGCATCTTATATTTCGCTTGGGCAGCTTACAACCTAGGGGTACGAATCATTATTTCTCTAACTTCAAGTAACCCCGGCATTCCCTCCCGCTCCAACCCTCCCCCACCCAAGTCACACCAGCTTCTCGTTCTCACCCAGCAAACGGCTAACAATGGCCTGTTTCCTTTATCATTTTAACTTTTTTTGCGTAGCTTTCATTCATTTGTTCCACATCTCTCTACACCATCGCCTATATCCCTCGTTTTCCTTTCCCGTGACGTTGACTCGACCCGAAATGTCACCCACTCCTTCTCTCCAGAGACGCTGCCTGGCCCGCTGTACATATCCAGGTTTGTTTTGGGGGGGGGAAAGCAGAACGTGTCTCTTGCAGAGTAGGAGGTCTGTTTCTTGTCTCCAGTGCAGAATAAAAATATTTTTCAAATATTATACCAATTTGCCAAAGAATGAGTTAGACCACAATTTTGCCCTGTGCATGTTGTAGACATTTATTCAAGTCAAGTCTACTTTATTTGTCACATACACATACAAGATGTGCAGTGAAATGAAAGTGGCAACGTCTGCGGATTGTGCTAAACTACAAAACAGAATAGAAAAAATAAATTTAACACAAAAAATAAATTAATACAGTTAATTAAATTAGTCCCTGGTGATATGAGAGTTAACAGGCCTGATGGCCTGTGGGAAGAAACTCCGTCTCATCCTCTCTGTTTTCACAGCGTGACAGCGGAGGCGTTTGCCTGACCGTAGCAGCTGGAACAGTCTGTTGCTGGGGTGGTAGGGGTCCCCCATAATGTTGCTGCACCTCCTGATGTATAGGTCCTGCAGGGGGGGCGAGTGTAGTTCCCATGGAGCGTTCAGCCGAACGCACTACTCTCCGCAGAGCCTTCCTGTCCTGGGCAGAGCTGTTCCCGAACCAGATTGAGATGTTGCCAGGCAAGATGCCTAAAAACAGCGCATGCCTTTGGCAGACGATGGCTGAGAAGTCTGGGCGCGGCCCAACGCAGTACGAACCTGGTATAGTTGGCACGGCACTAACAATTCCTACCCTGCACGTATATTGCCGTGGTTATTAGTCAGAAGGCTCTAAGAGGATTGCTATAAAAGGTACAACTCCAGTAGAAATTCTTAACAGTTTCCCACAGAATTGATTTCAAGGACTGGTGAAGACCTTGTCACCTTACAAAGAGAAGATTGAGAAAAGGGCGCAAGGCTCTGTCAACCTTTGACATGTCCGCCACAGCGGATCTGGCGAGAGGGAAGCCAATTCACAAAGGAACAATTACCCAGCTGCAGAATTGTATTTATTCCTTGTTAGTGCCCGTGAGAGAGATTAGTCACCGCTTCCTCAATGTGTCTCTGTGGCATAAATACTGCAAGAGTTTCCAGATAAGATTACATGGTCAGCCACCAGAACAGAGTAATAACAGCATCGGTTGGAAGCAAAATGAAGAAAGCACATAAAATGAAATAAATACTTACATAACTTCTTACGACCCTCAGTGTAATTACTGACAAAACGTTGCTCTGAGTGGCAACTCTGCTGTAGGTTTTTGCAGCACAATAAAATTGCAATAAAACTCTAAATATAAATGCAATACAATAGATTTAAATACAATAACGAACTCTATGTTTTTCCATGCGGGGGGGGGGGGGGGGGGGGGGGGCAGATGGAGAGGGATTTTATGGACAGCTGGTAGAGCCACTGTGTCACAGAGCAAGAGACCGAGGATCGATCCTGACTTTGGGTGCTGTCTGTGTGGAGTGTACACACCCTCCCTGTTATAATGGGTTTCCTCCGGGTGCTCTGGTTTCCCCCCACATCCCATGAACATGTGGGTTTGTAGGTTCATTGGCCTCTGTAAATTGCCCCCCCCCTTCGAGGGATAACGTAGAACTCATGTGAATGCGGCGTAGAGAGGATTTTATCGGGATGCGTCACAGCTTGGTTTGGGAATGGCTCCATCCAAGACCGCAAGGCATTGCGGAGAATTGTGGACACAGTCCTGTCTTACCTTTCACGTTTGGACGCTTGCTTGCCAATGTTCTTGTGCTCACTACCACTTTGGATTTCTTCCTTGCCAAACATTTCTTCAATAAACTCAACCGTCTTTTGGGCCAACTTGGCATTTCCCTCATTGACCTTCAACTCAATGTTCATGTCCTGAATGGTGTTTTGAGCACATCTTGGATTTTAATAATAGACATGCAAAAAATGTATTTTGAGCACAAAATGCCACTCTGTCTTTGTGTCTAACTTACTCTGCCCAGCTTCACTCTATGTTTTCATTTATTGTTTTTCCAAAGGTCATTGCTCATCCCACTGAAGCATCAGATACACAGCTTGACTTGAAAGTAAATGTACTTTCTTGATCACTGTAACTGTGTAAAGTGATCAGGCTAGGGTTGCTGGGAATATCCTCTTTGCATTAGGGCGGCACGGTGGCGCAGCGGTAGAGTTGCCGCCTTACAGCGAATGCAGCACCGGAGACTCAGGTTCGATCCTGACTGCGGGCGCCATCTGTACGGAGTTTGTACGTTCTCCCCGTGACCTGCGTGGGTTTTCTCCGAGATCTTTGGTTTCCTCCCACACTCCAAAGACGTACAGGTATGTAGGTTAATTGACTGGGTAAATGTAAAAACTGTCCCCAGTGTGTGGAGGATAGTGTTAATGTGCGGGGATCGCTGGGCGGCATGGACCCGGTGGGCCAAAGAGCCTGTTTCCGCGCTGTATCTCTAAATCTAAATCTAAAAAGAATTACTTAGAAACATAGAAAATAGGTGCAGGAGGAGGCCATTTGGCCCTTCGAGCCAGCACCGCCATTCATTGTGATCATGGCTGATCATCTACAATCAGAAACCTGTGCCTGCCTTCTCCCCATATCCCTCGATTCCACTAACCCCTAGAGCTCTATCTAACTCTCTCTTAAATTCATCCAGTGATTTGGCCTCCACTGCCCTCTGTGGCAGAGAATTCCACAAATTCACAACTCTCTGGGTGAAAAAAATTCTTCTCACCTCAGTTTTAAATGTCCTCCCCTTTATTCTTAGACTGTGGCCCCTGGTTATGGACTCCCCCAACATTGGGAACATTTTTCCTGCATCTAGCTTGTCTAGTCCTTTTATAATTTTATATGTTTCAATAAGATCCATCCTTCTAAACTCCAGTGAATACAAGCCTAGTCATTCCAATCTTTCCTCATATGACAGTCCCTCCATCCCAGGGATTAACCTTGTGAACCTACAGTGCACTGCCTCAATAGCAAGAACGTCGTTCCTCAAATTAGGAGACCAAAACTACACACAATACTCCAGACGTGGTCTCACCAGGGCCCAATACAACTGCAGAAGGACTTCTTTGCTCCTGTACTCAAATTAAAGCTAATAGCACCAAGTTGTCTCTGGTCTAAGTTATTTTCACCTGGTACCTACACTGGCCCAGATTCCACGAGCACAAGGAGCTCAACAACGTCCAGGGAAAAAATGTGTAGGAAGGAACTGCAGATGCTGGTTTACACCAAAGGTAGAGACAAAAAGCTGGAGTAACTCAACGGGTCAGGCAGCATCCCTGGAGAAATAGGCGAAGCTTCGGGTCCAGACCCTTCTTCAGTCTGAGGAGAGGGAAACTGGAGGTACAGAACAAAAGGTACTAAGGTGCTAAGGTACTAAAGGTAACAGAAACAGTAAAAGGTACTAAAGGTAACAGAAACTAGAGGTACTAAGGTACAGAACAAATCAGAGATAGCACCGATGACTCGTGAAAGGTGGAACCAACAATGGTCCATTGTTGGCTGTGGAAGAGGTGATCACAACGGGATAGGAACAGTGAGACTAGCAGGACGCCCAGGTAGGGAGAGGGATAGAGAGAGAGAGGGGGTTACCTGAAATGAGAGAAATCAATATACAAAGCAGCCCATCTGACTGACCTGTCTGCTACCTTAAACCTTCATTCCTTTCAAGTGGCGAGCTGCGAATTAAAAATGTACTGTACATGGTGCCCTGCGGTAATTCACCTTGGTTGCATCCACCACACCACTTAAATCAGCAGCCTCTTCCATCAGGTGTGACAGGCGGATGGGAACGTAGCCAACCCTGGTTCTCCCAACATATCCCTGCCCCCCTACCCACGCAACATCCCGATAGAAATATATCACCACTCCTCCGTCACATCTGGATTCCACATCTGGAAACTCCTTCCCAAAATGTACTGCAAGAGAACTTTTACCAGGAGGAGTTATAGTGGTCCGAGGAGCTGGCTCACTGCCAGCTGTTGAAGGGAAATTGGGGATTGGTAATAAATTGCTATAAATGCCGTGATCTCCACGCCAAAAAATAAGATTCCACAAAAGTCACAGTGAGCCCATACAAACTCCACACAGAACAGCATCAGAGGTCAGAATTCGCTGGAGCTGTGAGGCAGTGGTTCTGAAAGCTGCGCTGTGTTTGAGCAAGACCGAGAAACATAGAAACGTAGACAATAGGTGCAGGAGTTGGCCATTTGGCCCTTCGTGCCTGCACCGCCATTCAATATGATCATGGCTGATCATCCTAAATCAGTACCCCCGTTCCTGCTTTCTCCCCATACCCTTTGATTCCCTTAGCCCTAAGAGCTAAATCTAACTCTCTCTTGAAAACATCCAGTGATTTGGCCTCCGCTGCCTTCTGTGGCAGAGAATTCCACAGATTCACAACTCTCCGGGTGAAAAAAGTTTTTCTTCAACTCAGTACATAGATTAGTTTACAGATACAGCATGGAAATAGACCCTTCGGCCCACCGAGTCCATGCCGACCAGCGATCACCCCGTACACTAGCACTATCCTACACACTATGGACAATTTACAGTTTATTGAAGCCAAATGACCCTACAAACCTGTTCGTCTTTGCATTGTGGGAGGAAACAAGAGGCACCCGGGGAAAACCCACGCGGTCACGGGGAGAACGTACAAATTCTGTACAGACGGCATCCGTAGTCAGGATCGAACCGGGGGTCTCTGGCGCTGAACATGGGCCGCTGTGACTGTAGAAGATTGCTCACTATCACCACCTCAAGGGTGTTAAAGGCCGACCCAGCCGGCAGCTCCAAATCCCACGAGTAAGTTAAACAAGAAGGCTCTGCACTGTGGGCATTCGTCCTTAATTCCACTTGCACGATTAAACACGAAGCAATGCCTCATTGCACAGCAAATGATGTCCAGGTGTCTGTTGGCAGGACTAGTATTAGCTCGTTGTTGGCCTTGCCAAAGAGTTTGGCATTGCTCCATGTTACATTAACAAAAATGTTCTCCAGGTTCCTGCTTAATGGTCAAACAGCCCTCACAGACTTTTTACAGCGCAATGCCTTGCCATACCATGGAATACAATTGCATGCCAGCTCATGCCAGCCCATGCAGAATGATGCCATGCAGTGCAGAGCCATATGCTGACTCACTGGCTCCAAGTCAAGATGAGCTCATTTATCATTTGTGACTTAAACATGTTAAAATATTCATTATCATTGTGCTTAAAGGTGTAACAGGATTGCCTCCCGAACATCAAATGAAATAAATTGTAAGAATGAGCTTTGTCTTTACAGGTAGAAGGTGTCACAAAATGCTGGAGTAACTCAGCAGGTCAGGCAGCATCTTGGAGAGTAGGAATGGGTGACGTTTCGGGTCGAGACCCTTCTTCAGAATTTGTCTTTACAGAGATGTGTCCAATGAAGACTTTAAGCATCAACATGAGGAACAATAGAGCTAAAGGAACGATGTACAGGAAGGAATTGCAAATGCTGGACGAAACTGAAGATAGACACTTCAGTGAAGAAGGGTTTTGACTCAAAATGGCACCTACTTCTTTTCTCCAGAGATGCTGCCTGACCCGCTGAGTTACTCCAGCATTTTTTGTCTATCTAAAGGAATGATAATAGACAATAGACAATAGACAATAGGTGCAGGAGTAGGCTATTTGGCCCTTTGAGCCAGCACCGCCATTCAATGGCTGATCATTCACAATCAGTACCCCGTTCCTGCCTTCTCCCCATACCCCCTGTTTGGATGATGTTTGGATTATTCACTGTAGTCTCGATATCGTGGCAGGTAGATAGACACAAAATGCTGCAGGCTCAGAGACTCAGCGGGTCAGGCAGCATCTCTGGAGAAAAAGGCTATCGTGGCAGGTAGGCCGTGCTCCTGCCACGAGGGGCAGAGAAAGCCACACCAACCTTCCCGCCTACATTCAAAGTCGGACCCACAATCGCAAGTTCATACTTGATATTTGCAGACACATAGAACACAAGCAGATGCCTTGCTGAAGAACGTTTACATTTAGGATTGCCAACTGTCCTGTATTAGCCAGGAATCCCATATTTTGGGCTAAATTAGTTTGTCCCGTATGGGACGCCCTTGTCCCTTATTAAGCCCCGGATGGCGCTGTAGGCCCGAACACTGTATGCCTGGACACTGTAGGCCGGACACTGTAGCCCGGGGGCCACTGTAGTCCCGGACACTGCAGGCCCAGGGGTCGTTGTGGTCCCGGACAGTTTAGGCCCGGGCTTCGCCTAACGGAGGTTGCGTAGCAACCCGCCTCCCGGCCCGGGCGGCCGCCATTGGTGGAGCGGGAGCACGTGGCCGCTGGCTGGGTGAGGTCACGTGGGGCACGGGGCGGTGATGTCACCCTTTGTCCCTTATTTGGGTGTGAGGAAGTTGGCAACCCTATTTACATGTGACAACATCTTGCTGAGGGACAAGGCATTGTCCTTTGCACGGCTCCCAGTAAACAGGAAAAACTTGACCGGGAGGTGGTGCACATTCATGCATTGTTGGCGCATGCAGAAAAATGCATCAGAGCAGTGCATCGGACACAGCACAGTGGGATTTGCTCCTTGCACTGTGGCGCACTTTAACTGATGGGAATTATAAAGTGTGAGAGGAAACCACAGCACCTGAAGGAAACCCACGCGGTCACGGGGAGAACGTACAATCTCCGTACAGACAGCAGCACCCATAGTCAGGATTGAACCCGGGTCTCTGGCACTGCAAGGCAGCAAATCTACCGCTGTGTCACCTTGCCACCCCCGATGTTGGAAGCTGAGCTGATGTCAATTAATATAATCCTGGTGCACATTCAGGATTGAAATTTGTCTCGAGCCATTGGTACCAAGTTGCCAGTCTCCATTCTTGACAATGGGCTGGTTAATGGAAGGTTAATGTTAATGGACCTCCACTCACGCAGGTGTCCAAAGGCTGTTTTCTACCCTTCACTGTTAATCGCCTGCTATTTGCCTGAAACATCAGCTGTATCTTTGCGAAAAGTTCAATAAATGCCTGAAACTTCATCTTAAACAAATAACTGGGAGTTTTAGTAAGCTCATTAACTGAAAGAACCCTGTTAATTCTAAAACCAAGAGAACCGTTCCTGAACACTTCGTTCTGCCAAGATTGTCCTGGTTCCATGCAAATAAACATATGCACTTATTTATGAGTTACTTCAAGAGTGGAATGTTGTCCATTTTCCCCTCCAGGTAGTTTGCATTGCCCTGTACAATGCAGCACATTTGTTCACTACCCTTTTTAGTTTAGTTCGGTTTAGTTTAGAGATAGAGCATTGAAGCAGGCCCTTCGGCCCACCTAGCCCATGGCGACCATCAATCACCCGTCCACAATACTTCCACGTTATTCCCACACCCCAGCGGCAATTCACAGAAATTTACAGAGATTCACAATTTCTTCCCAGCTGTTATCAGGCAACTGAATCATCCTAACACAACCACAGAGCAGTGCTGAAGTACTCATTGGTGATCCTCGGACTATCCTTGACTGCACTTTGCTGGCTTAACCTTGCACAAAACGCTATTCCCTCATCACGTATCTACACACCATGAATGGCACGATTGTAATCATGTATTGTCATTCCGCTGACTGGCTAGCACACAGTGGGGCGGTCACAGTGGCGCAGCGGTAGAGTTGCTGCCCAACAGCGAATGCAGCGCCGGAGACCCGGGTTCGATCCCGACTATGGGTGCCGTCTGTACGGAGTTTGTACGTTCCCCCCGTGATCTGCGTAGGTTTTTTCTGAGATCTTCGGTTTCCTCCCACACTCCAAAGTCGTACAGATTTGTAGGTTAATTGGCTGGGTAAATGTAAAAAATGTCCCTAGTGGGCATTGGATAGTGTTAATGTGCGGGGATCGCTGGTCGGTGCGGACCCGTTGGGCCGAAGGGCCTGTTTCCGCGCTGTATCTCTAAACTAAACTAAACAAAAGCTTTTCACTGTACCTCGGTACACATGACAATAAACTCAACTGAGGCCAATTAACCCACAAACCCGCACGTCTTTGAGATATGGGGGAGAAACCTGAGCACCATGGGAAAACCCACGTCATCATAGGGACAACAAGCAAACTCCACACAGACAGCACCCAAGGTTAGGATCGAACCAGGGTCTCTGGCGCCGTGAGGCTGCAGCGTCTAAAAAAAATAGCTCACCGACAGGCTGCTGTACATGGATAATCCCTCTTTACAATGTGTATGGACACAAAGCCATGCCTCCAGATCAGATTTAGGAGGATTATATCGGATTTACTGCAGCCTAATACAGTCACTTTACCATTTCTTTCTTCCCCCCTTCTTGAACTGAATTACTGACACAATAGGTCACAAATTTCTCACCATTCTGCCCTATAAGCCTCGGCAGCAAGAAATTAGATCTATTGTTAAATGAAAATGGATAGGCCTGTCACTTTGATGGAATAGCAGTGGATTTTCCTCTCAAATTGGTGTATGTATTCATTGCTTATTTTTTCAAAAGCAAATGTCTTCCAAATGGCCTAGGGGCAACATCTATTGGTTTATAAACACGAGAAGGCCTCAAAATGAGGGCAGTTACAGCAACTTCATTGTTCTTTTATTTTAATCGAAGTCAGTGGAAGCTCCAGTTCCACAATTGCTCATTCTTTAACTCGGGCACAGTGAGTGGCTGCTAATAAGTCCCAGAGTGGGAAGGTTGGATTTACTCTAATTTAGAACAATAATTAAACGGACAGCATGGCTCCAATTGTGTAGCGCTGCAGGAGAAGGGTGAAAGGAACAGTTAAAGTGATAAACACAGTGACCCAGTTTAGTTCATTAGTCCAGTTCAGTTCAGTTTATTGTCACGTGTACCGAGGTACAGTGAAAAGCTTTTGTTGCGTGCTAACCAGTCAGTGGAAAGACAATACATGATTGCAGACGAGCCATTTACAGTGTACAGATACATGGTGAGGGAATAACGTTTAGTGCAAGAATAGACAATAGACAATAGACAATAGACAATAGGTGCAGGAGGAGGCCATTCAGCCCTTCGAGCCAGCACCGCCATTCAATGCGATCATGGCTGATCACTCTCAATCAGTACCCCGTTCCTGCCTTCTCCCCATACGCCCTCACTCCGCTATCCTTAGGAGCTCTATCCAGCTCTCTCTTGAAAGCATCCAACGAACTGGCCTCCACTGCCTTCTGAGGCAGAGAATTCCACACCTTCACCACTCTCTGACTGAAAAAGTTCTTCCTCATCTCCGTTCTAAATGGCCTACTCCTTATTCTTAAACTGTGGCCCCTTGTTCTGGACTCACCCAACATTGGGAACATGTTTCCTGCCTCTAATGTGTCCAATCCCCTAATTATCTTATATGTTTCAATAAGATCCCCCCTCATCCTTCTAAATTCCAGTGTATACAAGCCCAATCGCTCCAGCCTTTCAACATACGACAGTCCCGCCATTCCGGGAATTAACCTAGTGAACCTACGCTGCATGCCCTCCATAGCAAGAATATCCTTCCTCAAATTTGGAGACCAAAACTGCACACAGCACACAGGTGCGGTCTCACCAGGGCCCGGTACAACTATAGAAGGACCTCTTTGCTCCTATACTCAACTCCTCTTGTTATGAAGGCCAACATTCCATTGGCTTTCTTCACTGCCTGCTGTACCTGCATGCTTCCTTTCATTGACTGATGCACTAGGGCACCCAGATCTTGTTGAACTCCCCCTCCTCCTAACTTGACACCATTCAGATAATAATCTGCCTTTCTATTCTTACTTCCAAAGTGAATAACCTCACACTTATCTACATTAAACTGCATCTGCCATGTATCCGCCCACTCACACAACCTGTCCAAGTCACCCTGCAGCCTTATTGCATCTTCCTCACAATTCACACTACCCCCCAGCTTAGTATCATCTGCAAATTTGCTAATGGTACTTTTAATCCCTTCGTCTAAGTCATTAATGTATATCGTAAATAGCTGGGGTCCCAGCACCGAACCTTGCGGTACCCCACTGGTCACTGCCTGCCATTCCGAAAGGGACCCATTTATCCCCACTCTTTGCTTTCTGTCTGTCAACCAATTTTCTATCCATGTCAGTACCCTAACCCCAATACCATGTGCCCTAATTTTGCCCACTAATCTCCTATGTGGGACCTTGTCGAAGGCTTTCTGAAAGTCGAGGTACACCACATCCACTGACTCTCCCCTGTCAATTTTCCTAGTTACATCCTCAAAAAATTCCAGTAGATTTGTCAAGCATGATTTCCCCTTCGTAAATCCATGCTGACTCGGAATGATCCTGTTACTGCTATCCAAATGCTCAGCAATTTCGTCTTTTATAATTGACTCCAGCATCTTCCCCACCACTGATGTCAGACTAACTGGTCTATAATTACCCGTTTTCTTTCTCCCTCCTTTCTTAAAAAGTGGGATAACATTTGCTATCCTCCAATCCACAGGAACTGATCCTGAATCTATAGAACATTGAAAAATGATCTCCAATGCTTCCACTATTTCTAGAGCCATCTCCTTAAGTACCCTGGGATGCAGACCATCAGGCCCTGGGGATTTATCAGCCTTCAGTCCCATCAGTCTACCCAAAACCATTTCCTGCCTAATGTGGATTTCCTTCAGTTCCTCCATCACCCTAGGTTCTCCGGCCCCTAGAACATTTGGGAGATTGTGTGTATCTTCCTCAGTGAAGACAGATCCAAAGTAACGGTTTAACTCGTCTGCCATTTCTTTGTTCCCCATAATAAATTCCCCTGCTTCTGTCTTCAAGGGACCCACATTTGCCTTGACTATTTTTTTCCTCTTCACATACCTTAAAAAACTTTTGCTATCCTCCTTTATATTATTGGCTAGTTTACCCTCGTACCTCATCTTTTCTCCCCGTATTGCCTTTTTAGTTAACTTTTGTTGCTCTTTAAAAGAGTCCCAATCCTCTGTCTTCCCACTCTTCTTTGCTATGTTATACTTCCTCTCCTTAATTTTTATGCTGTCCCTGACTTCCCTCGTCAGCCACAGGTGTCTCTTACTCCCCTTAGAGTCTTTCCACCTCTTTGGAATAAATTGATCCTGCAACCTCTGCATTATTCCCAGGAATACCTGCCATTGCTGTTCTACCGTCTTCCCTGCTAGGGCCTCCTTCCAGTCAATTTTGGCCAGCTCCTGCCTCATGCCTCTGTAATCCCCTTTGCTATACTGTAATACTGACACTTCCGATTTTCCCTTCTGCCTTTCCATTTGCAGAGTAAAACTTATCATGTTGTGATCACTGCCTCCTAATGGCTCTTTTACCTCTAGTCCCCTTATCAGATCAGGATCATTACACAACACTAAATCCAGAATTGCCTTCTCCCTGGTAGGCTCCAGTACAAGCTGTTCTAAGAATCCATCTCGAAGGCACTCTACAAACTCTCTTTCCTGGGGTCCATTTCCAACCTGATTTTCCCAGTCTACCTGCATGTTGAAATCTCCCATAACCACCGTAGCATTACATTTTTGACACGCCAATTTTATCTCCTGATTCAACTTGCACCCTATGTCGAGGCTACTGTTTGGGGGTCTATAGATAACTCCCATTAGGGTCTTTTTACCCTTACAATTCCTCATTTCTATCCATACTGATTCAACATCTCCTGATTCTATGTCACCCCTTGCAAGGGAATGAATATCATTCCTTACCATCAGAGCAACCCCACCCCCTCTGCCCATCTGTCTGTCTTTTCTATACGTTGTGTACCCCTGAATATTCAGTTCCCAGCCCTGGTCCTCTTGTAGCCATGTCTCAGTGATCCCTACAACATCATACTTGCCCATGACTAACTGAGCCTCAAGCTCATCCACTTTATTTTTTATACTACGCGCATTTAAGTACAACACTTTAACTTCTGTATTTACCTCCGCTCTCACATCGGTCACAATTGGCCCTGCCCTTAATTTCTTTTCCCCTCCAGAACTTCTGCCAGCAAAGTCCATTCAAGGATAGTCCGAGGGTCACTAATGAGGAAGATAGCAGTTCAGGGCAGCTCTCTGGTTGTGATCGGATGATTTGGTTGCCTGACAACAGCTGGGAAGAAACTGTCCCTGAATCTGGAGGTGTGCGTTTTCACACTTCTATACCATTTGCCTGATGGGAGAGGGGAGAAGAGGGAGTGGCCGGGGTGAGACTTGACTTGAGATATGTGGAGGGTGAAAGAACACTCTCCTTGGTGGTTTTGTGGATGGTTGCCCAGGACGATGTGGTACAGGAGCCCAAGTGGCCTACATCAGGTCCTTTGACATGAACTTATGTAAGTGCTTGGTGTACGTACATGCACATGTGTATTTATGTACACATTTGTGTGTGTGTGTGTGTGTGTTTGTATGTCCTTGCTTGTGTAGGCTGCATGCATTCATGTATGTGATTTAGTTTAGTTTGGAGATATAGCGCGGAAACAGGTTCTTCGGCTCATCTAGTCCAGGCCAACCAGTGATCAACTGCACATTAGCACTATCCTACACACACTAGGGACAATATACCAAGCCAATTAACCTAAAAACCTGTACGTCTTTGGAGTGTGGGAGGAAACAGGAGCTCCTGTAGAAAACCCACGTGGTCACGGGGAGACCCTGCAAACTCTGTACAGACAGCACTCGTAGTCGGGATCGAACCAGGGTCTCTGGGGCTGTAAGGCAGCAACTCTACCGCTGTGCCACTGTAGCACTATGTCCACTTTTGTGTGTATTTACTTGTGTATGTGTGCGTGTGTGTGTGTGTGTGTGTATGTGTGTGCATGTGTGCGTGTGTGCTGGTGTGTGTGTGTGTATGTGTGTGCATGTGTGCTGGTGTGTGTGATGGTGTGTGTGTGTATGTGTGTGTATGTGTGTGCATGTGTGCTGGTGTGTGTGCGTGTGTGTGTGCGTGTATGTGTGCGTGTATGTGTGCTGATGTGTGTGTATGTGTGTGCGTGCGTGCGTGTGTGCTGGTGTGTGTGCGTGTGTGCTGGTGTGCGTGTATGTGTGTGTGTGTGCTGGTATGTGTGCATGTATGTGGGTGTGCGAATGTGCTGGTGTGTGTGCGTGTATGTGTGTATGTGTGTGCGTGTGTGTGCGTGTGTGCTGGTGTGTGTGTGTGCATGTGTGCTGGTGTGTGTGCGTGTATGTGTGCCTGTGGGCTGATGTGTGTGTATGTGCGTGTGTGTGCTGGTGTGCATGTGTGCATGTGTGCTGGTGTGTGCGTGTATGTGTGCGTGTGTGCCGTTGTGTGTGCGTGTGTGTGCGTGTGTGTGCGTGTGTGTGCGTGTGTGCGTGTGTGCTGGTGTGTGTATGTTTGTGCGTGTGTGCTGGTGTGTGTGCGTGTATGTGTGCTGGTATATGTGCGTGTGTGCATGTGTGGTGGTGTGTGTATGTTTGTGCGTGTGTGCTGGTGTGTGTGCGTGTGTGCTGGTGTGTGTGCGTGTATGTGTGCGTGTGTGTGCATGTGTGTGTGTATGTGTGTGCATGTGTGCTGGTGTGTGTGCGTGTGTGCTGGTGTGTGTGTGTGTATGTGTGTGCATGTGTGCTGGTGTGTGTGCATGTATGTGTGCGTGTGTGGTGGTGTGTGTGCATGTGAGACTCAAAGCATGTTGTGGGGACCTACAGATAACGCACTGATCAGGAAAAAAACCCTGCGGCAGAAATGCTATGAAAAATCATGTAATTCTTATCACATTTTTATAATACCTACTCAATTAATTGGCCATTTAACTCCTTACGGGTGTGTGTCAGTTTAGAATCAGCTGTACATTTATTTTCAACTTGCATAAAGAGCTGAGGGAAAGGAGATAATTGCTAATTGGAAAATGGATGAATTAGCTTTCTGTTTCAGAATCCTAAATTCCCTTATCATTTGTACATGACATAAATCTTTCTGGAAATATTTAACTCACAACAATGTGCTTGGCTTTTCTTCATCAGTGATTGTCACAGTCAGGCACATTTAGTTAAACCTGCGTGAAATGTCAATCTATTTTGCAATCTCAGGTCTCTGTTTAACCCTTTTAGTTTTTGTTTAGTTTGGGTTTTTAAAAGTTCAGGTTAGTTTAGAAATACAGCGCAGAGGCCGAGTCCACACCGACCAGCGATCCCCGCACACTAACACTATCCTACACACACTAAGGACAAGTTTAAATTTATACCAAGCAAATCAACCTACAAACCTGCATGTCTTTGGAGTGTGGGAGGAAATTGAAGATCTCGGAGAAAACCCACACGGTCACGGGGAGAGCGTACAAACTCCGTACAGACAGCGCCCATAGTCGGGATCGAACCTGGGTCTCTGGGGCTGTGAGGCAGAAACTCTACCACTGTGCTACTTGTACTTGATGTGTTTAAGTTAACTTTATTGGTTTTGAAATATTTAACATTTTCTCTTCCATTAAATTATTTATTGCAATTTTAAATTTTAGCAAGAACTTTACCAGCAAGTAAAGTCTTGCAGACAAAGGCTGAGGGAGTATTTTGGCTGTGGGCCATTGGCCGGTACTGCCCGAGGCCCAGTTATAGTCCAGAGCACACCCCAGAATGCACCTAGATCCCACCTTCTTACTTGCTCATGTAAGAAGGGATGCGATGGCCGACTGGCACCCAATGCAAAGGAGCAGGAGTGTATAAGGTAATAAGGAATAGAAGTAGTATTCCTGCCTATCAAGTCTACTCCGCCATTCAATCATGGCTGATCTATCTCTCCCTCCTAACCCCATTCTCCTGCCTTCTCCCCATAACCCCTGACACCCGTACTGATCACCAATCTATCTGTCTATGCTTTTAGAGGGTGGCGCAGCGGTAGAGTTGCTGCCTTACAGCGAATGCAGCGCCGGAGACCCAGGTTCGATCCTGACTGCGGGCGCTGTACTGTACGGAGTTTGTACGTTCTCCCCGTGACCTGCGTGGGTTTTCTCCGAGATCTTCGGTTTCCTCCCACACTCCAAAGAAGTAGGTTCATTGGCTGGGCAAAAGTAAAAATTGTCCCTAGTGTGTGTAGGATAGTGTTAATGTGCGGGGATCGCTGGGCGGCGCGGACCCGGTGGGCCGAAGGGCCTGTTTCTGCGCTGTATCTCTAAATCTAAATCTAAATCTAAAAATATCCATTGAAATATCCATTCCTTGACCGAAGCTTCCTTAATTATCTCCCCGATTCCCCAACTATTAAGCTATTATAACATCTCTGCCTGAGAAATATCCACCGACTTGGCCTCCACAGCCTTCTGAGGCAGATAGACAATGTCCATTGCCTTGCCCTCATGGATGCTCTGAGTAACCTCTTCTATCAGATTGGTGAGGCACGATTCACCATGCAAAAAGTCACGCTGACTTTCCCTCGTCAGTCCGTGCCTGTCCAAATGCTGGCAGATCCTGTTCTGAAGATTCCCCTTCAACTACGTTCCCACCACCGACGTCAAGCTCACCAGCCTGTAGCACCCTGGCTTATCCTTGCTACCCTTCTCAAATAATGGCATAGCATTAGCCACAGTCCAGTTTTTCTGTTGTAGGGGAAATAACGGTGAGGGCTAATGACTAGTAAACAGGGATGTAGATTGTGCCAAGACGTGGAATGGGCAGAGCGATGAAACGCACGTTTCAGGAACTTCATTGATTATGTTATAGCGCTTATGCATCATTAGCACAATAGACAATAGACAATAGGTGCAGGAGGAGGCCATTCGGCCCTTCGAGCCAGCACCGCCATTCAATGTGATCATGGCTGATCATTCTCAATCAGTACCCCGTTCCTGCCCTCTCCCCATACACCCTGACTCCGCAATCCTTAAGAGTTCCATCCAGCTCTCTCTTGAATGCATTCAGAGAATTGGCCTCCACTGCCTTCTGAGGCAGAATTCCACAGATTCACAACTCTCTGACTGAAAAAGTTTTTCCTTATCTCAGTTCTAAATGGCCTACCCCTTATTCTTAAACTGTGGCCCCTTGTTCTGGACTCCCCCAACATTGGGAACATGTTTCCTGCCTCTAACGTGTCCAACCCCTTAATAATCTTATACGTTTCGATAAGATCTCCTCTCATCCTTCTAAATTCTAGCAGAAAATTGGACCAGCTACTGCGACTGAAACAGCGATATTTTGAATTAGGGGACAAACCGCATACATTGTTAGCCCGTCAGCTTAGAGGGCAACAAGCAAGTAGGGCCATACATATAATAAAATCAGGCAAGGGTGTTGCTTTAACCGATCCAAAATTAATAAATGAACGCTTTGAGGAGTATTATCAAGAGCTGTATAAATCCAAAGCTAACGGTGATATCAATGCATGGTTAAAAAAGTTGGACATACCAAAATTAGATAGTGCCTCTTGTGAGGCCTTAAACTCAGAACCCTCCTCTGTAGAAATCAAGGATGCAATTAGGTCGTTGCAAAATGGCAAGAGCCCTGGGCCAGACGGTTTTGGAGTCGAATTTTATAAGAAGTTTGCTGACCAGGTAACTCCGATTCTGCACAGGATGCTCTCCCACTCAATCGAGTTGAAAAAGCTCCCACCGTCATTGTACAATGCTAATATTTCTCTCTTATTGAAACAAGACAGGGATGAAACCAATCCCTCCTCATACCGACCAATTTCTATGCTTAATTTGGATTTCAAGATTTTTACTAAAATAATGGCGACTAGACTAAATAAGTGTATAGAATCCATTATCCATACGGATCAGACCGGGTTCATCCCCAATAGGTTCTCTTTCTTTAATGTTAGAAGAGTAATGAACATTATGTATCACAAATTCGATAGTTCTTCCAAACAAGCCATTCTGTGTTTAGACGCAGAAAAAGCTTTCGATCAGGTTGAGTGGGGATATTTACTCAGAGTGCTGGAAGAGTTTGGTCTTGGAGCCTCTTTTATTTCCTGGGTACGTCTTATATATGCTCATCCCACCGCTTCCATACTCACAAACCAGGATAGGTCACCCCCTTTTGCCCTTCAGAGGGGTACGCGACAGGGCTGCCCCCTCTCGCCGCTCCTCTTTGCGTTAGCCATTGAGCCGCTGGCAATCGGCATAAGAGGGCATGCGCTTATAAAACCGATAATACTGGGTGGGGTGGAACATAAGATTTCGCTTTATGCGGATGATATTGCCATCTTTGTATCTGACCCTGAACATTCTGTTCCTTACCTATTCCAGCTTATTAATTCCTTTGGCGAGGTCTCAGGTTACACTATAAACTGGCAGAAGAGTGAACTTATATCGATAACAGCAGAATTAGACCCTGTATTCTTAGCCAACATGCAGTTTAAAACAAATCCGGATAGTATAAAATATCTGGGCATTAAAATATCTAAAAACCCCAAGACCCTTTTTAAAATTAACTTTACCGAAAGGTTGAACAAGCTAAAGGAGAACATCGAGAAATGGAGAACGTTGCCTATTTCCTTGATTGGCCGCGTGAACGCAGTAAAGATGGTCTCCCTGCCGAGATTTCTGTATTTATTTCAGAATGTTCCTGTTTTTATCCCCAAATCCTACTTTAAGTTAATCGATTCTATCATTATGCCATTTATTTGGGGATATAAAGCACACAGGATCTCAAAAGCTTATCTTCAAAAAACGAGGGAACATGGGGGACTGGGGTTACAGTGCTTTTTATATTACTATTGGGCGGCCAATGTTAGAGTCATGGTATACTGGCAGTATGCATATGAACGGGGAGTTGGATATGACCTGCCACCTTGGCTGGCGATTGAAAAAAGCTTAACCCCAAAAACTTCTCTCCCTGCTCTCCTTTTTTCATTACCCAGATCTCTCACCTCTCTTAGAGAGGATCACTTCACTCTGTCCAATGCTCAGAGAATATGGCACCAAATTAGGAAAGCTTGTGAGCTTCCGAATACGTCAATGCAATCTGGCATAACCACGCTTTCCCCCCATCATTTACAGACACAGCATTCAAAGAATGGAGCTGTAAAGGGATAGTTACAATAAAAGATCTTTACATAAATAGACACTTTGCATCATTTGATCAGCTACAATCCAAGTTCTCATTGCCCAAAACTCAATTCTTCAGGTACTTACAGCTGAGAAATTATGTTCGACAAAACAATTCGCTTTTTGAGTCCCTGCCCGAAGACGACTTGTTGTCCAAAATTTTGCTGGGTCCCCCGGAAGCAAAGAACCTAATCTCATCTTTTGTAGGTATCTTTTTAAACAAACTAGATAAATCTACTTTAAAAATAAAACAAACCTGGGAAGAAGACCTTAACATTGAAATTGATGACGATGTCTGGAAGGAAGTACTGAAAAGTATAAAATCCTGCTCTATTAATTCTAGGCTACAACTGATTCAATTCAAGGTTATACACAGATTACACTACTCTAAGGTTAAGCTGCATAAAATCTTTCCTGATCTCTCACCTTTGTGTAATAGATGCAAGACCGCTGAGGGTACACTCGCTCACCACTTTTGGACTTGTCCAAAACTTCACAACTTTTGGTGTCTTTTATTTCAATGGTACTCCACTGTTTTAAACGTCACTTTAACTCCGGACCCTGAAACTGCTCTATTCGGGTATTCCGCAACGCTTGAGAAGCTAGACCATAATGCTCGCACAATCTTGGTTTATGGTATGGTAATTGCCAACAGATGTATTTTGAAACTATGGAAATCAGACTCTGCTCCTCAGTTTGAGACTTGGTTAAGAGAGTTAATGGGCATATTACACGTAGAGAGGCTGAGATATGAATTGTCTGGCAACCCTCAAAAGTTCTTCAACATATGGAACCCAGTGCTGCAGCATATTAAGGACAAGTAAAACTATCCCCTCAATGCCACAGGCTTTTGTACCTTCTTTGAATCCAGCAGTGAAAATACTGAAATATTTGACTTGTGAAAATTACCTTGCCTCATGTTTTTGTGCTTTTGTCTTTTTTTGTTACATTGTAGTTATGTTTTTTTTTTTAATGTATTTTTATTTATTTATTTGTTTGTTTTTGTTTGTTTGTTTTCATGATTATGTAGGGAAGGGGAGGGATGGGGTTTACTGTTGTTGTTATATGCATTGTAATCAATTATAAAATAAAAAAAATTAAGAAAGAAAATTGGACCTACTGTTAACAGTTAGACTTGTAGATAATCATTTCATTCTGTTTGTTACCTATTTAAGTGTTTCTGAGCTCCATTCTGTAATCAAGACCTTGTTTTATTGTTAGTCAAGTTTCTGTGTTATTTTGCCATCTGAGAATATAAAAACGGTACTAAAGTCACACTTGGCAGATCAGCTTTGGCTGGCCTCCTGGTGCATTCCAGTACCTGAGGAAGTGTCTCGACCCGAAACGTCACCTATTCCTTTTCTCCAGAGATGCTGTCTGACCCGCTGAGTTACTCCAGCACCTGCAGTTCCTTCCTGCAAACCTAAAAACCTGTGAGTGTTTGGAGTGTGGGAGGAAACAGGCGCACTCAGAGAAAACCCATGAGGTCACATGGAGAACGTACAAACTCTGTACAGACAGCACCCGTGGTCAGGATCAAATCCGGGTCTCTGGCGCTGTAAGGCAGCAACTCTACCGCTGCGCTACCGTGCCGCCTTATCATTGTCAGAATTTGGGCATTACGTTTTTTTGTGGCACTTATAAGGATTATTTTTTAAATCCAAAGAATGTGCATAGAAGAATTGCAGTAACTTTCTTTCCATAATTACCAGTGTGATAAAGACTAAATTCTCAGAGGTTTTTTACAACGATCCCAATTGAGGAGTAAATAGCAAATCGAGTCATTGGGATGATCACCCTTCTCTTCAAAATGGTGCCACCGGATTTTTAATATTAACAGTAGGTCCTTGGATTAATATCGCAACTACGAGTCAGGGCTTCCGACAGTGTGGCACTCCATCAGGACCAGGGCTAGACTGTAGCTAAGACTCTCAGTCTGAAGAAGGGTCTCGACCCGAAACGTCACCCATTCCTTCTCTCCAGAGATGCTGTCTGACCCGGTGAGTTACATAGCAAATAGGTGCAGGAGGAGGCCATTCGGCCCTTTGAGCCAGCACCACCATTCATTGTGATCATGGCTGATCATCCACAATAATGCCCAACCTCTCCCCATATCCCTTGATTCCACTAGCCCCCAGAGCTTTATCAGAGTTACTCCAGCAATTTTGTGTCTACCTTCGATTTAAACCAGCATCTGCAGCTTTTTTTCCCCGACACCTCTGGTCCGTAAGGGTCCATTCTCAGGAGGAGTGGGCATGTTTAGTTTAGTTCAGTTTAGAGGAACAGCGCAGAATCAGGCCCTTCGGCCCACTCAGTCCACACTGGCCAGCGATCCCCACACATTAACACTGCCCTACACGCACAAGGGACAATTGTTTTTTCACATTTTATACCAAGCCGATAAACCTACAAACCTGCACGTCCTTGGAGTGTGGGAAGAAACCGAAGATCTCGGAGAAAACCCACGCAGGTCACGGGGAGAACGTACAAACTCCGTACAGACAGCACCCGTAGTCAGGATCGAACCCGGGTCTCCGGCGCTGAAAGGCAGCAGCTCTACCGCTGTGCCACCGTGCATGTGAGCACAGAGCATGTGATCCACTGAGCTCCATTCCTCCGTACTACCTGTCTTGAAACACGCAGAGAGATCTCACAAATGAAGTCCAAGGCCTGCCTGTGTCTGCCAGGAATCAAAGGCTTCACGAGAGAAAGGGAATATGTGGCACAGTGGCGCAGCTGGTAGAGCTGCCATCTCACAACGCCATAAAAGCCAGGTTCACCCCTGACCTCAGGTGATCTCCGCGTGAAGTTTACACATTCTCCCCTTGACCGCATGGGTTTCCTCCAGGCCTTCCGGTTTCCTCTCACATCACAAAGACGTGTGGGTGTGTAGGTTCATTGGTGTCTGTAAAAGAAATGACCCAAATGTGCAGGCAGTGAATGGGAAAGAGGAACAGCATGGAACGAGTGATTGATGGTCGGCGTGGACCCGGTGGGCCGAAGGGCTTGTCTCCACCAACATTTCCGTCACCTACAACGGGACCCCACCACTTGCCATATCTTCCCATCCCCTCCCCTCTCTGCATTCCGCAGAGACCATTCCCTCCATAACTCCCTGGTCCACTCGCCCCTTCCCACCCAAACCACCCCAACCCCGGGCACTTTCCCCTGCAACCGCACGAGATGCAACACCTGTCCCTTTACCTTCCCCCTCAACTCCATCCAAGGACCCAAACAGTCTTTCCAGGTGAGACAGAGGTTCACCTACACCTCCTCCAACCTCATCTATTGCATCCGCTGCTCTAGATGTCAACTTATTTACATTGGTGAAACCAAGCGCAGGCTCGGCGATCGCTTCACTCAACACCTGCGCTCGGTCCGCATTAACCAAACTGATCTCCCGGTGGCCGAGCACTTCAACTCCCCCTCCCATTCCCAGTCTGACCTTTCTGTCATGGGCCTCCTCCAGTGCCATAGTGAGGCCCACCGGAAATTGGAGGAACAGCACCTCATATTTCGCCTGGGCAGTTTGCAGCCCAGTGGTATGAACATCGACTTCTCCAACTTTAGATAGTTCCTCTGTCCCTCTCTTCCCCTCCCCCTTCCCAGATCTCCCTCTATCTTCCTGTCTCTACCTATATCCTTCCTTTGTCCCGCCCCCCTGACATTAGTCTGAAGAAGGATCTCGACCCGAAACGTCACCCATTCCCTCTCTCCTGAGATGCTGCCTGACCTGCTGAGTTACTCCAGCATTTTGTGAAAAAATGGGCTTGTTTCCATACTGCATCTCTAAAACTGAAACTAAAAACTAAAAATTAAAGTCGATAAGAGGAAAAAGTACAAAATCTCATGCAAGATAAGGGCAGCACGGTGTGGCACAACAGTTGAGTTGCTGCCTTACAGCACCAGAGACCTGGGTTCGATCCTGACTAAGGGTGCTGTCTGTACGGAGTTTGTACGTTCTCCCCTAGTCCCGCGAGGGTTTTCTCCGGGATCTCTGGTTTCTTCCCACACTCCAAAGACGCACAGGTTTGCCGGCTTGGTGTAATAGTGAATTGTCCCTAGTGCGTGTTGGATGGTGCTAGTGTGCGGGGATCGCTGGTCGGCGCGGACACAGTGGTTTCAGCGCTGTATCTCTAAACTAAAGCAAACTTCCTGAGATTGAGAGTTATTGTGTCTGTAGGATATTACATAAATACTGTGATAAGCCGGAGCGTGCATAATGGTGAACAGCTGCGGAGCAAGAATCTCCACGTCTTTAGTTGGAAATGTTCTCGATGTGAAACCCAGAGGACGGAAGCATCTGGAACACTGCTCAAGCCTGAGTGGAATAAACAAGTGTCACTGATAATGGATGCAGTTGTTGGTGACTACAGGTGCGTCGATGCAGTTAAACATTGTCATTAAGGGCAACAAAACCCAGAGTAAATGAACTCTCCATCTCAACGCGACCCAAAGGAGGCATCACTGTTCCCAAGAAGGCCATAAATTGACACCCGCACAATGACCATTTTTATCTTTCATTTTTTAATTACCATTTATCATGCCTCTTTAACTTTATTTCCCAATAAAATGAAACCAAAGCAGTGATAAACATTAAATGCTAGCGCTGGGAACATTCTAGAAACAGGCCTGGTTTAATGTGCATGCCGGGACCCCAACTCAGCAGGACAGGCAGCATCTCTGGATAGAAGGACTGGGTCGAGACTGGTGAGTTGCTCCACCATTTTGTGTCTATTGCGGACTGATTATGGACATTCAGCTTGGCTCTGGGCTTGCGAATTCATGCCTCACAAATCTGATAGAGTTTTTTTGAAGAGGTCACTGAGACAACTAATGAGGGCAAGCCAGTTGATGTTGCCTGTTTGGACTTCAGCAAGGATTTTGATAAGCCCGTGTGGTGGGAAGGTTAGATCGCTAGAGCCCAAGGTGAGCTCACCAATTTTCAAAATGGGCCCGGACGAAGGTGTCAAATGGTAGTTGTGGAGAGTTGATGTCCTGATTGGAGGCCTGTGACTAATTGAGTGCCACAGGGGTCAGTGCTGGCATCACTAGAGTTTGTTCTGTACATTAATGATTTGGTTAATGTATCTTAAATACATTCATGATATGGACCGGTGACATTTTCAGTCACCTATCCATGTTCTCCAGAGATGCTTCCTGACCCGCTGAGTTACCCCAGGACTTGGTGTCACTCTCTGTAATGGGTTTATCAAAAGGTCATGGAAATAGGCCCTTCAGCCCAACTTGCCCACACTGACCAAAATGTTCCTTCTACACCCGTCCCACCTGCCTGTGTTTGGCCCACATCCCTCTAAACCTGTCCAATCCATGTACCTGTCTAACTGTTTCTCATACATTGCGATAATCCCAGCCTCAAATCCTTCCTCTGGCAGCTCGTTCCATGCATCCACCACCCTTTGCGTGAAGGTGTTTGTGAACTAATTTACTATACTTTATTCTGGTTAAAATCACAACAGACACTTGGGAGAAAGCATTGAAGAGTTATAAGGTTATGAGGTGCTGATTAGAAAACCATTTGAAATGTTGGTATTCATTAATAAAGGTGGAGACCACCAAAGCAGACTAATTACATTGAACCCATTTAAAGAATCGTGGAGCTATGACTGACCTAGCCACCAATCTCTGGTTGTCCCACATTAGGAAAGATATGAACGTGCTGGACAGAGGAGATTTAGTTCCATATACAATCCGCACAGTTCTACACTGAGCCAAGCTGCAAAGGCAACATCAAAAGGCTTTGAGGAGTAACGTTATAAGCTTCCTGTGTAAGAATACAAATAGGATTAGTTTAGTTTAGAGATACAGCACATAAACAGGCCCTTCAGCCCACTGAGTCCGCACTGACTAGCGATCATCCACACACTAACATTATCCTACACACACTAGGGCCAATTTACCATTTACAGAAGCCAATTAACGTACAACCATGTACAACTTTGGAGGGTGGGAGGAAACCGGAGCGCCCGGAGAAAAACTCACAGGGAGAAGGTACAAATTCCACACACAGCCCCCCGAGTCAGGATTGAACCCGGGTCTCCGGCGCTGTAAGTCAACAACTCTACCGCTGTGCCACCATCTCACGTCCTTTAAATTTGGCAATCGAGTCGCAGTGGTGAAATCTATGGTCTGGAACATAGGAGGGGGAGAATCGTGAATTCGTGAAACCGTGCCGCCCGTTTTTTACTCAAGAAGTTTCCACTCAAGCTTAATACTTCAGCAAGATTTAAATGGTCTGGACAGTTGGATAAAAAATTGATAAATTGAATTTAAAATCTCGTTTGAATGGGGAACTGCAACAAGGCCAGAGAATGCACAATATTTGGAAAGATATTGTGGTATTGGAAGAACAAAGGGCCTTGGAGTGTTTTTGCATGCTTTTCAGTCAAATTACATAATACTATGCACAACTACAATCCAGCCGTAAATTAGTTTATTGCCATATACAAGTTCATAGGTTATAGGAGTAGAATTGGGCCATTCGGCCCATCGAGTGCATTCTGCCATTCAATCATGCTAATATCTGCCTCCTAATTCCCATTTTCCTGCCTTCTCCCCTTAACCCTTGACACCCGCTCTAATCAAGAAGTTGAAACTGTTCAAATTTTGTATTGTTTGTTTAGTTTAGTTTAGTTTGGACAATAGAAAATAGGCAATAGACAAAAGGCACCAGAAGTGTGGGAGGAAATCGAAGATCTTGGAGAAAACCCATTCGGCCTTTCGGCCTCACTGTGAGCATGGCTGATCATCCACAATCAGTACCCTGTTCCTGCCTTCTCCCCGTACCCCTTGACTCTGCTATCTTTAAGACCTCTATCTAACTCTCTCTTGAAAGCATCCAGAATTGGCCTCCACTGCCTTCTAAGGCAGAGAATTCCACAGATTCACAACTCTCTGGGTGAAAAGGTTTTTCCTCATCTCCGTTCTAATACAATTTAGAGATACAGCTCTGAAGCAGGCCCTTCAGCCCACCAAGACCACACTGACCAGCGATACCCACACATTAACACTATCCTACACACACCAGGGGCAATTTAAATTTATACCAAGCCAATTAACCTACAAACCTGTACGTCTTTGCGGTGTGGGGTGAAACCAAAGATCTCAGAGAAAACCAAAGCAGTTCACGGAGAGAACGTACAAACTCTGTACAGCCGGCACCAGCAGTCGGGATGGAACCCGGGTCTCTGGCGCTGTGAGGCAGCAACTCTACCGCTGCGCCCACTGTTTGTTGTATAAAATAATCATAATGTGAGACCTGATGGGATTGCAGACTGGATTAGCGTTAGATGGAGATATTTATATGTGACAGAGTACATGGCAGTGAGAACAGTAGATTGTTTCACATGTGCAGTTGCCGAGAAAGTGTTTAATTGCTAACAGTTTGCTTACTTGATATTTGCAATGACAGCCGACACTTCACAAATCCACATCTGGCTGGGTTCTGTGGCTGTGAGAGAGGTTTGCTGCAGTAATAAAACCACTGCAGAAATACAACACTGAATATCCGTGAACTAGAGCCTTGTAAAACTCTACATGCACGGTATATCCCACTGAAATGCAGATGATATTGCTATGCCTCACATTGCTACATATCGGTTATATTGCAGAATAGACTTTTGACTTCAATTCCTTCTGTCACACATTCCTCATCTTCATTCGCGTGTTTACACTTACAAAGGTCTTCCTTGAGTTACCATGACAGTTTGCCGATTGTCCTAATTCTGTATTCTTGGTTTAGTTCAGAGACACAGCGCGGAGACAGGCCCTATGACGGACCGAGTCCGTGCCTACCAGCGATCACCCCGTACACTCACACTCACAGTTGCAATATTTACCAAAGCCAATTAATCTACAAACCTGTATGTCTTTGAAGTGTGGGAGGAAATCGAAGATCTTGGAGAAAACCCACGCGGTCACGGGGAAACATAGAAACATAGAAACATAGAAACATAGGTGCAGGAGTAGGCCATTCGACCCTTCGAGCCTGCACCGCCATTCAATATGATCATGGCTGATCATCCAACTCAGTATCCCGTACCTGCCTTCTCTCCATACCCCCTGATCCCTTTAGCCACAAGGGCCACATCTAACTCCCTCTTAAATATAGCCAATGAACTGGCCTTAACTACTTTCTGTGGCAGAGAATTCCACAGATTCACCACTCTGTGTGAAAAAAAACGTTCTCATCTCGGTCCTAAAAGACTTCCTCCTTATCCTTAAACTGTGACCCCTTGTTCTGGACTTCCCCAACATCGGGAACAATCTTCCTGCATCTAGCCTGTCCAACCCCTTAAGAATTTTGTAAGTTTCTATAAGATCCCCCCTCAATCTTCTAAATTCCAGCGAGTACAAACCGAGTCTATCCAGTCTTTCTTCATATGAAAGTCCTGCCATCCCAGGAATCAATCTGGTGAACCTTCTCTGTACTCCCTCTATGGCAAGAATGTCTTTCCTCAGATTAGGAAACCAAAACTGTATGCAATACTCCAGGTGTGGTCTCACCAAGGCCCTGTACAACTGCAGCAGAACCTCTCTGCTCCTATACACAAATCCCCTCGCTATGAATGCCAACATACCATTCGCTTTCTTTACTGCCTGGAGAACGTACAAACTCCTTACAGAGTCAGGGTCAAACCCAGGTCTTCGGCGCTGTGAGGCAGCAACTCTACCGCTGAAAGGTTATGCAGCCACTGGGAATATTTCCTTTATTTAGTCTATTCCCTTCACTGAACTGGTCAGCTCACACAGTGGCAAGTGTAAATAACAGAAGAACAAAGTGGTTTAGGTTTGGGTTGAGGTTTAATATTGTCACGTACCCTGGTACAGTGAAAAGCTTTGATTTGCATGCTATTCAAAGGGATAAACCATACATATATACAGTCAGGTCAAACTGAAGTACAATAGATCGAACAGAGTGCAGAATATAGTTCCCAGCATTGTAAAGGATCAATACCATTGACAAAGTCCAATGTCCACAGTGGGTAGAGGTCAATCGGATTGAACAGTGAACCTAGTTTATGGAAGGACTTTTCAGGAAGATGGACACAAGACGTTGGAGTAGCTCAGCTGGGACGGGCAGCATCTCTGGAGTGAAGGAACGGGCGACGTTGCGGGTCGAGACCCTTCCTCAGATTGAAGGGTCTCGACCTGAAACATCACCCATTCCTTCTCTCCAGAGATGCTGCCCGTCCCGCTGAGTTACTCCAGCGTTTTGTGTCTTCCTTTGGTTTAAACCAGCATCTGCAGTTCCTTCCTGCACCATTCAGGATGAGCTTAGGGGCAGGGAGATGGCATCTGATGTGAATCGGTAAGCAAACTGCAGTGGATCAAGGATGTCTGGGAGGCTGGAGTTAATGTGCACCATCATCAGTCTCTCAAACCACTTCATAATGGTGGATATCTGAGCCACTGGACAGTAGTCATTAAGGCACACCACTTTATTTTTAATTTAGAGATGCGGCTCGAAAACAGGCTCTTCGGCCTACCGGGCCCACGCCGACAGCAATCCCCGTACACTAGCATTATCCTACACACTAAGGACAATTTACTATTTTTACCGAAGCCAATTAACCTACTAATCTGCATGTCTTTGGAGTGTGAGAGGAAACCGGAGCACCCGGGGAAAACACATGCACTCACAGGGAGAGCGTACAAACTCCGTACAGACAGCACCCGTAATCAGTATCGTACCCGGGTCTCTGACGCTGTAAGGCAGCAACTCTACCGCTGCACCACCGTGCCTTTACTCTTTGGCACCGGGATGATAGTGATTAGGGTGTCAACTGTTCCGTATTAGCCGGGACATCCCGTATTTTAGGCTAAACTGGTTGGTCCGTATGGCACCGCCCTTGTCCTGTACTAGGCCCGGACACTGTAGGCCCAGACACAGTAAGCCCGGACACTGTAGGCCCGGACACTGTAGGCCCGGACACTGTAGGCCCGGACACTGTAAGCCCGGACACTGTAGGCCCGGACACTGTAGGCCCAGACACTGTAAGCCCGGACACTGTAGGCCCGGACACTGTAGGCCCGGACACTGTAGGCACGGACACTGTAGGCCCGGACACTGTAGGCCCGGACACTGCAGGCCCAGACACTGTAGCCCGGGGCCCGCTGTAGTCTCGGACAGTGTAGGCCCGGGCGCCGCCTAGCAGAGGTTGCGTAGCAACCCGCCTCCCGGCCCGGGCGGCCGCCATTGGTGGAGCGGGAGCACATGGCTGCTGGCTAGGTGAGGAACCAGCATTATTTGTCCCTTATTTGGGAGTGAGGAAGTTGGCAACCCTAACAGTGGTCTTCATGAAGCAGGTGGGAACGTCAGAATGGAGTGAGAGATGAAAGATGTCTGTGAATACCTCAGCCAGCTGATCCCCACACGTCCTGAGGATGTGACCAGGGACTCCATCCATACCTGTAGCTTCCTCAGATTCTCTCTCAGGAAGGTCGTTTTTACATCTGCTTCAGTAACCGTTAGTACAGGTGCACCTGAGACCGTAGTCAGGATAGCAAAAGTGAATGCTGTATCCTTGGTTTAGTTTAGAGTTACAACACGGGAAAAGGCCCCAGTTCCCACCGAGTCCGCGCCCACCAGCGATCACCCCATACACTCAAACTATCCCGCACACCAGGGACATTGTACAATCTTTACCAAAGTCAATTAACCTACAAACCTGTACATCTTTGATGGGAGGTGGTAAGGACATATAGGAGCAGGGAGGTTCTGCTGCAGTTGTACAAGGCCTTGGTGAGACCGCACCTGGAGTATTGTGTACAGTTTTGGTCTCCTAATCTGAGGAAAGACATTCTAGCCTTAGAGGGAGTACAGAGAAGGTTCACCAGATTGATCCCTGGGATGGCAGGACTTTCATATGAAGAAAGACTGGATAGACTAGGCTTATACTCGCTGGAATTTAGAAGACTGAGGGGGGATCTTATTGAAACATATAAAATTCTTAAGGGGTTGGAGAGGCTAGATGCGGGAAGATTGTTCCCGATGTTGGGGAAGTCCAGAACCAGGGGTCACAGCTTAAGGATAAGGGGGAAGTCTTTTAGGACCGAGATGAGAAAACATTTCTTCACACAGAGAGTGGTGAGTCTGTGGAATTCTCTGCCACAGAAGGTAGTTGAGGCTTTATTTAAAAGGGAGTTAGATGTGGCCCTTGTGGCTAAAGGGATCAGGGGGTATGGAGAGAAGGCAGGTACAGGTTACTGAGCTGGATGATCAGCCATGATCATATTGAAAGGCGGTGCAGGCTCGAAGGGCCGAATGGCCTACTCCTGCACCCATTTTCTATGTTTCTATGTTTCTATGACACACCTCACTGTAAGATATTCCAGTTCTAGGAAGACACGTCCAAGTACTATGTGGATTAGTTAGAAAGCAGAAGTAAATTTATTTACTTTATCGTATTTATTTTTATTTTTGTTACACCTGTTGATCGTTTGGCTAATATCACAGTTACAGTGGTCAATTCATAGGTGGTACGAGAGGTAAGGTATATGATGAGTGATACCCTTGTTTAGGTAATATGTGAATTATTATTAGCAATGAGGAAATAGTGATTAACCATATTCATAACAGACATGAAAAGAAGAGAATATACGTGAAAACAGGTGTAACTGAATACGTATCTCCTCCATGTTGTATGTATTCTGTACTATGTGGGTTGAAGAAATTTTAAAAAGTAAGTAATTAAAAAAAAGAAAGCAGAACCCCCCCCCCCCCCCCCCTCCTTACTCTAACGGAAAGGACCTGCAGATGCTGGTTTATGCCAAAGATGGACACAGAATGCTGGAGCAACTCAGCGGGTCAGGCAGCATCTCAGACTAAAGAAGGGTCCCAACCCGAAATGCCACCTATCCATTTTCTCCAGAGACGCTGCCTATCCCGCTGAGTGTCACCTATCCCTCCTCTTTTAACTTTGCCCGAGGACGC
The DNA here is from genome assembly GCF_053455715.1 of Rhinoraja longicauda. NCBI lineage: Eukaryota > Metazoa > Chordata > Chondrichthyes > Rajiformes > Arhynchobatidae > Rhinoraja > Rhinoraja longicauda. The sequence continues at coordinate 22,194,261 of NC_135985.1, forward strand.
AGTGTAGTGCTGCGAGAAGCCCTCAGGTTGATGGGCACAGTCAGGTGAGACAGTGGGTGAGGCCCATGACAGAGACATGGGGCTCTGTAAAACAGAGAACACAGCAGTCACTCGGCTCCTTAAGGAAGTATAAGAAAGGAGGAATTGGGAGTAGGGGATAGACTTTTTGCAGGGGACCGGGTGGGAAGAAGTGTAGCTGTGCGAGTCAGTGGGTTTATAGTAAATGTCCGTCACTAGTCTGTCTCCTGTGATGGGTGTCTAGATGTCTTCATCTATTGCATCCGCTGCTCCAGATGTCAACTTATTTACATCGGCGAAACCAAACGCAGGCTCGGCGATCGCTTCGCTCAACACCTGCGCTCGGTCCGCGTTGGCCAAACTGATCTCCCGGTGGCCGAGCACTTCAACTCCCCCTCCCATTCCCAGTCTGACCTTTCTGTCATGGGCCTCCTCCAGTGCCATAGTGAGGCTCACCGGAAATTGGAGGAAAAGCACCTCATATTTCGCCTGGGCAGCTTGCAGCCCAGCGGTATGATCATCGACTTCTCCAACTTTAGATAGTTCCTCTGTCCCTCTCTTCCCCTCCCCCTTCCCAGATATCCCACTGTCTTCCTGTCTCCACCTATATCCTTCCTTTGTCCCGGCCCCCCTGACATCAGTCTGAAGAAGGGTCTCGACCCGAAACGTCACCCATTCCTTCTCTCCTGAGATGCTGCCTGACCCGCTGAGTTATTCCAGCATTTTGTGAATAGGTTCCTTAAGGAAGGTAGGTCTGGCTTTAAGGGCCAGGGGAACTCAACAGGTCCGTGAAGAGAGTGTACAAATGGTGTTTCAGTCTGGTTTAGTTTAGTTTAGAGATACAACACGAACACAGGCCCTTTGTCCCACCGAATCTGCGCCGACCAGCGACCCCTTGTACACTAGCAGTATCCTACAGATAAGGGATCATTTACATTTTTTACTGAAGCCAAATTAACCCAAAAACCTGCATGTCTTTAGGATGTGGGAGGAAACCGGAGCACCCGGAGAAAACCCACGCAGTCACTCGGTACAGACAGCACTAGAGGTCAGGATCGAACCCAGGTCTCTGGGGCAGTGAGGCAGCATCTCTACCATATCCTGAACTACAATCAACCAGGTTGCCTGGATACAATCACTATTGCCGCTGGCGGGGGCTTACTCAGATCAGTCGCTTGGACTGGAATCGCAATTATTTGACCGGTTGTCACGGTTGCAAGGTATTGAAAAACTGCCAGGTGAATGCGAATCTTTAGCTCGAGATGATCTATCCCACCCTAAATAAAATAAATGCAGCAACACAGTCATGAATCAAATGACGATGAGATACAATAGGTTGCAGATGCTGGTCGATAAAAAGGACACAAGGTGCTGAGGTAAATCAGCAGGTCGGGCAGCATCCCTGGAGAACATGGCTGGGTGACGTTTTGGGTTGGGTCCCTCCTTCGGACTGATTGAGGTGGGGGTGGGGGGGAAAGCTGGAGGAGAGGAGAGACAGGATGCGCAGCGGTAGAGTTGCTGCCTTACAGCGAATGCAGCACCGTCAGAGACTCAGGTTCGATCCCGACTACGGGCGCCGTCTGTACGGAGTTTGTACGTTCTCCCCTTGAACTGCGTGGGTTTTCTCCGAGATCTTCGGTTTCCTCCCACACTCCAAAGACATACAGGTATGTAGGTTAATTGACTAGGTAAATGTAAAAAAAAAAAAATTGTCCCTAGTGTGTGTAGGATAGTGTTAATGTTCGGGGATCGCTGGGCGGCGCGGACTCGGTGGGCCGAAGGGCCTGTTTCCGCGCTGTATCTCCAAATCTAAATCTAAAATCTAAGCCAGGCGAGAGATAGGTGGATACAGGTGCAATTAAACCAATTAAATGCACAGTGTGGGACTGGTGAACAGACTAGGCTAGCATGGCTAGGTTTTATGGGTCCTTTATTCCCTCTCTCTTGTCTGTTGATTGATTGAAACATGCAGCTTGCAACAGGGCCTTTGGCCCAGAGTCTACACAGACCATCGATCACCCGTGTACCCACATCCTATGTTATCCCACTCCATGCACACTTACAGGGGCAACTTACAGAGTCCAATTAACCTACAAGCCGGCCCCATAGCAGAAGCGTCCATGTCGCGGGGCTGGAAACTGGAAGTGTCCTGAGCTAATTCTGCTACCACCACCGTCTACTGTACAAGTGATGGCTCCCACTGATTGTCACCGGAAGCTTGCGTCCTTTTCAGGACGGACGATGACAGCGATGTCAACATTTGAAACATGGATGATGGACACGATAGAAGAAGGCAGACAAGCCTGCGCACCCTCGGGGCGTGGGAGGAAACCAGGGCACCTGGAGGAAACCCACGCTGTAAACGCCGCACTCAGACAGTACCCGAGGTCAGGATGGAAGCGTGGTCTCTGGCGCTGTGAGGCAGCAGCTCTCTCTGCCAGCTGTGTCACCGTGGGCTTTTTTTCTGACTGGAAACTACTGGTGGTTTGGGGTCACTATAAGGGGGCAGAGGTGGGAGATGTGGAACTCATGGAACCTATCGCCAAGGCTGGCACAACATAAGCCAAGTGAAAAAAAAAAAGTATTTTTAGCCACGGTGTAAAAATTACCAGAGAGGTCCTCAGGGAGTTAAGGGGATCGGGCAGATGGATATTTGGCAGCTAAACCGCGGAGTATTAATTCCAGGATGAAGCCTGCCCATGGGACTTGAATAAATGTTTAAAACTCCAAAAGTCGTCAGGCTGCTTCTATTTCTTGCCGTTGTCAAATCCCCTCTGCAGCTGTGGCGTTCCTGCCTTTAATATTACCTGTTAACCAGGCCCTGTCAAATAAAGATTACACCTAAAAATCATGCTAGGTGGAGGCATGAGACAGGATATTCACAGGCTCTGAGTGACGTCAGTGTCTGTTATTGCATTCAGCTGGGCATTCAGTGTCAGCAGCATCGGCAATGAAGCGCATTAGGGCGGCACGGTGGCGCAGCGGTAGAGTTGCTGCCTTACAGCGCCTGCAGCGCCCGAGACCCGGGTTCGATCCCGACTACGGGTGCCGTCTGAACGGAGTTTGTATGCTCTCCCCGTGACCTGCGTGGGTTTTCTCCGAGATCTTCGGTATCCTCCCGCACTCCAAAGACGCGCAGGTATGGAGGTTAATTGGCTTGGTGTGATTGTAAAATTGTCCCCAGTGTGTGCAGGATACAAGCACCCGTAGTCAGGATCGAACCGCGGTGCCTGCACTGTAAAGCAGCAACTCTACCGCTGTGCAACTGTGAGCTCTCGGGAGAGGTTGAGCAGGTTAGGGCTTAACCCCTTGGATCGCAGGAGGATGTGGGATGATCTTATAGAGGTGAAGAATATCATGAGAGGTATAGATCGGGAAGAAGCACAGAGTCTTTTGCCCAGACTGGGAGAATCGAAACATTGGTTTAAGGTGAGGGGAGAAAAAATTTAATAGGAACCCGAGAGGTATCATTTATACACAAAGAGTGGTGGGTGTATAGAATGAGCTGCCAGAGGAGGTAGGTACTATCGCAACGTTTAAGAAACGTTTAGACAGGTACATGGACAGGACAGGTTTAAAGGGATACGGGCCAAACGCAGGCAGCTGGGGCTAGCGTAGACGGGACACGTTAGTCGGTGTGGGCAAGTTAGGCCAGAGGGCCTGTTTCTACACTGTAATTCTATGACTCTATGACGTTTGGTATCTTTCTGAAGGGTTCACTCATTCCTCTCCCGCCAACTCAATTAATTCCGCTGAGTGCTCTGGCCAAAAATGGGCTCAACGAACTGATGCCTTCAAATGTAGGAATAGGCCAGACCTGACTTGGCCTGTGTCTGAACTCACTGTTTCTTTACCCCTACCTGACCGCCTATGCCTAAAGGCAGTATAGTGAGATGGGCCCGGTGGTCCCGGCAGTTCAAAGGCTTTTGGAATTGTTATGGGATCACTTTAGGAGTGGCAGAGCAGTGCAGACGGTAGAGCTGCTGCCTCACAGCACCCGTGACGTGGGTTCGATCCTGACCATGGGCGCTGTCTGTTCGGAGTTTGTACATTCCTCCAGGTGCTTCCGTTTCCTCCCACATTCCAACAACACGTTGGAACAACGCGTGCAGCGTAGGTTCACTAGGTTAATTCCCGGAATGGCGGGACTGTCGTATGTTGAAAGGCTGGAGCGATTGGGCTTGCATACACTGGAATTTAGAAGGATGAGGGGGGATCTTATTGAAACATATAAGATAATTAGGGGATTGGACACATTAGAGGCAGGAAACATGTTCCCAATGTTGGGGGAGTCCAGAACAAGGGGCCACAGTTTAAGAATAAGGGGTCGGCCATTTAGAACGGAGATGAGGAAGAACTTTTTCAGTCAGAGAGTGGTGAAGGTGTGGAATTCTCTGCCTCAGAAGGCAGTGGAGGCCAGTTCATTGGATGCTTTCAAGAGAGAGCTGGATAGAGCTCTTAAGGATAGCAGAGTGAGGGGGTATGGGGAGAAGGCAGGAACGGGGTACTGATTGAGAGTGATCAGCCATGATCGCATTGAATGGCGGTGCTGGCTCGAAGGGCTGAATGGCCTACTCCTGCACCTATTGTCTATTGTCTATTGTCTATAACACGCAGCTTGGCAGGTTAATTGGCCCCGGTGTGTATGTGAGTGGTCGAATCTGAAGGAAGTTGTGGGGAAAATGTGGGGGGAATAAGAGAAAATGGGATTAGTGCAGGATTAGTGCTGGGCCTCCTCCACTGTCACAGGGAGACCACGAGCAAACTGGAGGAACCGCACCTATTATTCCATTTGGGTAGCCTACAACTGAACATTCTGAACATTGAATTCTCCGAGATCAAGTAATAGCCCCCTATCCATCTTTCTCAGCCATCCACAACACACGTTTTAGTTTAGTTTAGTTTAAAGATACAGCGCGGAAACAGGCCCTTCAGCCCACCGAGTCTGCGCCAACCAGCAATCCTCGCACACTAACACCATCCTACATGCTCCAGGGACAAACAACAATTTACAGAAGCCAATTTACCGACAAACCAGTACTTTTTATGGAGTGTGGGAGGAATCCAGAGAACCCAGAGAAAACCCACGCAGGTCACGGGGAGAACATAAAAACTTTGTACAGACAAGCACCCATAGTCAGGATCGAACCCGGGTCTCTGGCGCTGTAAGACAGCAACCGCTGCGCCACCGTGCCGCCCACCATTTTCCACCACCCCGTCATTTTGTTCCTTTCCCCTCCTCATTTATCAATCTACCCCCTCAACTGTATCCAGCTATCACTGGTGCTGGGATAAGATACAGCAGTTACTTACAGACTCGTTCAACAATGCCTTCTGCAGTTGTACAGGGCCCTAGTGAGACCGCACCTGGAGTACTGTGTGCAGTTTTGGTCTCCAAATTTGAGGAAGGATGTTCTTGCTATTGAGGGCGTTCAGCGTAGGTTTACTAGGTTAATTCCCGGAATGGCGGGACTGTCATATGTTGAAAGACTGGAGCGGCTAGGCTTGTATACACTGGAATTTAGATGGATGAGAGGAGATCTTATCGAAACGTTTAAGATTATTAAGGGGTTGGACACGTTAGAGGCAGGAAACATGTTCCCAATGTTGGGGGAGTCCAGAACAAGGGGCCACAGTTTAAGAATAAGGGGTAGGCCATTTAGAACTGAGATGAGGAAAAACGTTTTCAGTCAGAGAGTTGTGAATCTGTGGAATTCTCTGCCTCAGAAGGCAGTGGAGGCCAATTCTCTGAATGCATTCCAGAGAGAGCTAGATAGAGCTCTTAAGGATAGCGGAGTCAGGGGGTATGGGGAGAAGGCAGGAACGGGATACTGATTGAGAATGATCAGCCATGATCACATTGAATGGCGGTGCTGGCTCGAAGGGCCGAATGGCCTCCTCCTGCCTTCTGTCAACCTAATGTCTATTGTCTATAATTAAAGAATTAAGTGTTTAATTAATAGACTTTAGGATAGCACAGTGGCATAGCGGTAGAGTTGCTGCCTTTCAGCACCAGAGACGCATGGTTCGATCCTAACCTCGGGCGCTGTCTGTACGGAGTTTGTATGTTCCCCCTGTGACCGCATGGGTTTTCTCCAGGTGCTCCGGTTTCCTCCCACAATTCAAAGACGTGGAAGTTTGTAGGTTAATCGGCTTCAGTAGAGATTGCAATTTGTCGTTAGTTTGTAGGATAGTACTAGTGTAAGGGATTATTTCCACACTGTATCTCTAAAGTCTAAAAAGCAGAAATAGGCCATTTAACGGATCAGACCTGCCCTTTGAGAACAAAAGCGATCTTTTAATTCAGCTCCACAGTGCCATTCAGCGAATTCACTGCTGTAATCCCACATCCCACTAAATTCTCTCACTAAACATTTAAAAAAATCAATCTCTGTTGTTACTGTGGAGACACAAGGAACTGCAGGTGCTGGTTTACCCCCCCCAAAAAAGACACAAAGTGCTGGAGTAACTCAGTGAGTCTGGCAGCATCTCTGGAGAACATGCAGAGAAGATGTTTCAGGTCTGGACCCAACCAGGAAGATTGTCCATCCATTCCCTCCACAAATGCTGCCTGGCCCACTTTGTTTCATGCTGGATATACCAGCATCCACAGTCCCTTGTGCCTCCAGCAAACTCTTCCATTTCTATTTCTGCCATTTCAAAACCTCGCTTCCCTCAACCCTTCACCGAAACTGCTCCACAGGGTCACAATTTTCACAAATCTCCCTGTTCGCCTTTCCCATTCACAATTCTTTCTTGGTTTTATTGAAGGCTGTCAGATAATTTTCAGCCTCTCCATATCCACTCTGTCAAAATGCCTGTAAAAATGCCAGAAACATCTATCAAGTCGAGTCGCCACTTTCCTAACCTGGACAAACTCATTGCATGAAGTCAGGGACTATTGTATAACTTGCCCTGCTGGGGCTCCTGGTGATTGATTGAGAGCAATAAGCTGCTGTTCAAGATGTTATTCTGCTCATAAATAGATTTAATGGACTCGGTTAAACGAAGTAGCCTTGCAATTGCATCACAAAATCATCACCTGAGGTCTGGCTGTGCAGTTGCATCTTTCTCCTGTGCTGTTTTACAGGCATTTTTGCCATCACTTCTAAACATTCTACAGATGTGCCATGGAAAGCAAGTTATCGGGATGCTTCACGGCTCGGTTTGGGAACGGCTCCGTCCAAGAACGCAAGACATTGCAGAGAATTGTGGACGCAGCCCGGACCGTCACGCAAACCAACCTCCCTTCCATTGACTCCACCGACACCTCACGCTGCCTCGGCAAGGCCAGCAGCATCATCAAGGACCAGTCTCACTCCCTCTTCTCCCCTCTCCCATCGGGCAAGAAGTACAGAAGTGTGAAAATGCACACCTCCAGATTTCTTCTCAGCTGCTATCAGGCAACTGAAGCACCCTACCAACAACTAGAGAGCAGGCCTCGATCTACCTCATTGGAGACCCTCGACCTATCTTTAATCGGACCTTACTCGACTTTATCCTGCACTAAACATTACGCACGTTATTCCCTTTATCATGTGTTTGTACACGGTGGACGGCACGATTGTAATCATGTATTGTCTGTCCGCTGACTGGTTAGCACGGGGGAATCTGAAGGGTAACCTTTGCACGCAGAGGGTGCTGAGTATATGTATCGAGCTGCCAGAGGAGGTGGATGAGAAGGTACCACTGCGACATTTAAGAAACATTTGAACAGGCACATGGGTAGGACAGGTTTAGAGGGATATGGTGCAAAACGCAGGCAGATGGGGCTAGTGTAGATGGGATGTGTTGGCCGGTATGGGCTGGTTGGGCCAAAGGGCCTGTTTCCACACTGTATGACTCTGTGACTCGGTGGCACTATAACAGTGGAGAGAGATGAATTTCAAAGAGCTAGTGTAAACACAATGGGCCAAATTGGTTCGGTGCTGGAACATTCCATAGTTTGATCATGGGCTGAGAATCGCCTGAGGGAAAGCGGTGAACTATTTGTCTTGCCTGAACCCTCTCGACGCGCAGCGAGAAACGTTCCGGTTCCGACAGGTTGCTTCATGTCGTGCACCTACTCACAGCTTATCAATACATCCTGCAGAACATTCATCAAAACACACAACTAGAAAGCTCCAACCGTCCCTCAGCAACCTAATATGCCATGGTTGGACATGGGGCATTTCCGTCGACCAACACCGTGATAAATGGCTGTCTTAAGTTGTGTCTTAAATTGAGTTCTTTGTTCTGAACGGGGGAAGCAGTCAATGCTGAGTTGGAAGAGCCATCGGCTTGGTAACACAATCGACTCCCCCCCTTTCTCCGATCTTTTTCTGAATGTCTGTGTCAAAGCTCCAGGGTTTTCTCACTGTTCGGAAAAGACCAGCAGTTTGTGCTGATCTCCCAACATTTCCCTGCCAGGCCCCAACTAATTGATCAAGCCCGGGAGCTAATTGAAAGCAGAACCGATCGATTCCCAGGCAAGGTGTAAAATCAAGAAATCCGTACCGTGACATTATTGACTGTTCCTCGGGAATAATCTCAACCAGCAACATTAAACCAGCAGAATCCTTCGAACTCCAAGTAAAGACGGCACCTTTCTTCAACGCGGCTTAACTTTTAAAAACAATTTCGGTTTAGTCAGCAGTGGTCTTGATCGACACACAGGTGGGCTGTGAATGGTGGGCATAAGGTCTGAAGAATGGTTCCCGACCTGAAACGTCACCAATCCACGTTCTCCACAGATGCTGCCTGGCCTGTTGAGTTTACTCCAGCGCTCCGTGTCTTATGTTAGGCCGTAAACGCCCTGGCTTCCAGTTCTGGAGTGTGATCATTTCATGGTGTGCGGATGTTGGATCAGGAACAGGATCAGATTGAAAAGTAAACAGCTAATTGTTGGGGGAACTCAGTGGGTCGAGCAGCATCCATGGAGGAAGAAGGATCTTCGATGTTTTGGCTCGAGTTCCTGCATCAGGATCTAAGACATCAACGAGTCATTTGCCTCCAAAGCTGCTGTTTGACCCATTGAATTTAGTTTAATTTAGTTTTAGAGATACAGCGCGTAAACAGGCCCTTCGGTCCACCGAGTCCGTGCCGATCAGCGATCACCCTGTACACTGATACTATCCTACACACTAGGGACAATTTACTTTTTTTTTTTAACCAAAGCCAATTAATCTACAAACCTGCACAGCTGGAACACTGGAAACACACAGCAAGTCAGATCTTGGCACGGTGGAGCAGCGGTAGAGTCACTGCCTTACAGCACCAGGGACCCGCGTTTGATCCTGATTACGGGTGCTGTCTGTATGGAGTTTGTACGTTCTCCCTGTGACCGTGTGGGTTTTCTCCGGGTGCTCCGGTTTCCTCTCACACTCCAGAGGCGTACAGGTTTGTAGGTTAATAAGCCCTCTATAATTGTGACATTGTCCCATGTGTGTGTGTAGGATAGTGTTAGTGTATAGTTGGAGCGGGCTCTGTGGGCCGAAGGGCCTGTTTCCACGCTGTATCTCTAAAGTCTAAAGTAAAGTAAAGTTACAATAATACAAAACTAAACCAATCCAAACCAAACTGTGTGCTCTGCCTCTTTAAGAACCGTACCTGTAGTTCAGAGCATGCCCAATTATTATTGGTGTGGCAAGAAAAGGAGATATAGCTGAGTTTCCAACATAGTTGTAATTCTATTTTATTGATCACAAATAAAAGGGCTAGTAAACAGTTTGAGCTTAAAGTGGCCTTCCACCCTCCTCTGCTGTCACGTGAGACTCTGGAAGAAACAACACGGAAAAGCAACACTGTGGTGCAGCGGTAGAGTTGCTGACTTACAGTGCTTCCAGTGCCAGGGTTCAAGCCTGTCTGTACGGAGTATAGAATATATTCCTTTATTCGTCCCACACCGGGGAAATTTACAGTGTTACAGCAGCAAAGTGGATAACAAGAGAGCAAGAGATTATTCATTATAAATAAAAGATTGTCATCAGTTTTCTGTGTGTTCTTAGCTGTTATTGTTGACTAGTCTGCTGGGAGCAGTGCTGGTTGTGCAGTCTCACAGCAGCGGGATGGAAGGACCTCCTATATCTCTCCTTCACGCACTTGGGGTGAAGGAGTCTGTCACTGAAGGAGCTACTCAATGCAGTGACAGTGTCCTGCATGGGGTGGGAGTCGTTGTCCAGCAGCGATGTTAGCTTTGCCATCATCCGCCTCTCTCCCACCGCCTGCACTGAGTCGAGGGGGCAACCCAGGACAGAGCTGGCCTTCCTGACCAGCTTGTCGAGTCTCTTCCCCTCTGCATCGATATACACCGACCAGCCAAAATATTATGACCACTGACAGGCGAAGTGAATAACATTGATTATCTTGTTACAATGGCATCTGTCAAGGGGTGGGATATATTAGGCAGCAAGTGAACAGTCAGTTCTTGAAGTTGATGTGTAGGACGCAGGAGAAATGGGCAGGAGTAAAGTCCTGTGACTTTGACAAGGGCCAAATTGTTATGGCCAGACGACTGGGTCAGAGCATCTCTGAAACGGCAAGGCTTGTGGGGTGCTCCCGGTCAGCAGTGGTGAGTACCTACCGATAGTGGTCCGAGGAGGGACAAACCACAAATAGGGTGTTGGGCGCCCAAGGCTCATCGATGCGCGAGGGCAACGAAGGCTATCCCGTCTGATCCAAACCGACAGAAGGTCTACTGTGGCACAAGTCACAGAAAATTTTAATGGTGGTCACGGGAGGAATGTGTCACAATACACAGTGCATCGCCCCCTGCTGCGTATGGGGCTGCACACGGAGGACCAACAGCATGTTAGGCAGGTGGTCATAATAGAGAACAGAACAGAACAGAACTTTATTGTCATTCGGTATAAATACCGAACGAAATTTCAGCAGTCACAAGACACAGCAAAAAAAAAAAAGAACACAGGACACACGACCCCAACACAAACATCCATCACAGTGACTCCAAACACCCCCTCACTGTGATGGAGGCAACAAAACTTCCACTCTCTTCCCCCCGCACCCACGGACAGGCAGCTCGACCCCTACCGAGGCGACCGACACGCACAGCCCCCGCAAGGGGATGGAAGGCCCCACGGCCGAGCCGCACCGGGCACTGAAACGTCCCGCGGCCGAGCCGCGCCGGTGATGTTAAGTCCAGCGGCCAAGCCACGCTGGGCGATGGAAGGCCCCGCGGCCGCTGCTAAGTCCCGCAGCCGAGCCGCGTCGGGCGATGGAAGACCCCGCGGCCGCGCCGGGCGCTGAACCGTTCCGCGGCCGAGCCGCACCGGGCGATGGAAGGCCCCGCGGCCGAGCCGCACCGAGCGCTGAACCATCCCGCGGTCGTACCGGGCGATGGAAGGCCCCGCGGCCAAGCCGCGCCGGGCACTGTTAGGTCCCGCGGCCGAGCCGCGCCGGCGATGTTAAGTCCAGCGGCCGAGCCGCGCCGGGCGATGGAAGGCCCCGCGGGCGATGGAAGGCCCAGCGGGCGATGGAAGGCCCCGCGGCCGAGCTGCACCCCGGGGAAGATACCTAATAAAAGAAAGGTTTCCCCCGCCCCACCCCCCACCCCCCCCCCACCCTGCCCCCCCCACCCCCCCCACCCCCCCCACCCCCCCCCCCACCCCCCCACCCCCCCCCACCATACATACACAGCCAAAAACAGAAACAAAAACCATCCCAACACCGACACAAACAAAAAAAAGAAAAAAAGACAAACAGACTGCCAGAGAGCCGCAGCCGTTAGGCGCAGCCACACGTGACAAGTGGTGTGACGTGATAATGATCAGGTCATAATGTTTTGGCTGATCGGTGTACGTTCTCCTCGTGACTGCATGGGTTTTCTCCAAGATCTTCGGTTTCCTCCAACACGCTAAAGACATACAGGTTTGTAGATTAATTGGCTTGATATAAGTGTAAATTGTCCCGAGTCTGTGGAGGATAGTGTTAATGTGCGGGGATCGCTGGTCGGCATATACTCGGTGGGCCGAAGGGCCTGTTTCCGCACTGTATCTCTAAAGTAAACTTGGAAACAAAACCAAGAATAATAGCGGGTAAAATGTTCTGGAACACTGCAATTAGGGTTGACAACTTTCTCACTCCCAAATAAGGGACAAAGGTGACGTCGCCACCCCGCGTCGCACGTGACCTCACCCAGCCAGTGGCCACGTGCTCCCGCTCCACCAATGGCGGCCGCCCGGGCCGGGAGGCAAGTTGCTAGGCAACCTCCATTAGGCGGCGCCCGGGCCTCCGAGCCTACACTGTCCGGGCCTACAGCACCCCCAGGCCTACAGTGTCCGGGCCTACAGTGTCCGGGCCTATAACGCCCCCCAGGCCTTCTTCTTCTCTTCTTCTTGCGTTTGAGGCAGCAGAAATTATGTAACGTCCTCCAGCCGCTGTAGCCAGTGCAATGTGCTGTTGTCGAGGGCCGTGAGGTCTATCCCTCCACCAGGGGGACTGAGGACAGCGCAGTCGAAAATGACGTGCTGCGCTGTTTGCTGCTCTGCTCCACACACGCAGGCTACTGATACGGGACAAGGGCGGTCCCGTACGGGACAAACCAATTTAGCCCTATATACGGGATGTCCCAGCTAATATAGGATAGTTGGCAACCGTAAATTCAATCCAAGCCCCCCCACCTTAAGATTCCAAGATGGCGCCCAATCCAGGCGACTATTCGCACGTTAGCCACGGAAGCAGATCCACGATCATATAATTACAATCTCGCCACACTCTTATGTCTCTATTCCTGCAGCACCATTTTTTACTTTAACTATGAATTATTATACCTGTCAATACTCTGGGGAGAAGGAATGGGTGACGTTTTGGGAAGAAGGGTCTCGACTCGAGACAACACCCTCTCCAGAGATGTTGTCTGTCCCGCTGAGTTACTCCAGCATTTTGTGCCTATCTTTGCTTGATAGTCCACCTTTGTTTCAGATGCACCAGATTTGCAGAGCAGGTTTAGTGGGGGCTGTTCCCACAGAATGACTACACCCTGGGTGTGAACAATGGGCTGGAGTGTCACCACTAGGGTTGCCAACTTCCTCACTCCCAAATACAGGACAAGGTGACGTCACCGCCCCGAGCCCCATTGGTGGAGCGGGAGCACGTGGCCGCTGGCTGGGTGAGGTCACGTGGGGCGCGGGGCAGCGCGGGGCGGTGACGTCACCCTTTGTCCCTTATTTGGGAGTGAGGAAGTTGGCAACCCTACTAATACAGGACCAGGGCGGTCCCGTACGGGACAAACTAATTGAGCCCAAAATACAGGATGTCCCGGCTAATACGGGACAGTTGGCAACCCTAGTCACCACACAACTGCAGATGAATTGATTTAGCTCCAAGATTTAGCCTGCATTGTCAAAGCCACTGTGCCTGCAAGGCTTTTCTCGTGAAAGGCGTTGACTTCATTTTGTCCAGACTAGTCTCTTTATTGACAGTCAGCAGACGTTTACCATGTTTCGGGGCAGTGAGGAGGGAGCTGTGTGCTAAACAAGGTTTTCCTCTCTGCCCTTGCACGGCCTTTAACGAAGTGAATTATTAATTAGTGAACCGAACTGTGGTTTGGATTTATAGCTTGGTTTGACCTGTCCTGACCCCAGCCTGTCGAATGTGCGTACCCAGAGCCCCTGAGTGACTGAGCCAAAGTCAACACCACAGGTGAAAGGTCGGCCGCATGCCAAGTGTGTTATTGGAGGCAGGCGTGAGTGGCAAGAGTTTTGACTTCAGTTAGTACGGTTGGTGTTCCACTTCAATCTGTTCCTGCTGTGGCAATCGGTGCCTCGGTTGAATCTAAACCAGATGCGAGGGGGCGCAGGGTGTTTTATGGTTCAGGAAATGTGTGTGCCTGAGAAAGCAAAAGATATCACTGCCCTGACACTGAGCAGTTACTGCTTCAGTTCACAAATACAGTTGTGAATCCATCCTCTATGTCTCTGCGCTGCACCTTAAACCCAGCCTCAAACGGGGAAAACAAACGGCACAAAATACTGGAGTAACTCAGTGGGTCAGGCAGTATCTCTGGAAATAGTGTAGGAAGGAACTGCAGATGCTGGTTTACCCCGAAGATAGACACAAAATACTGGAGTAACTCAGTAGGTCAGGCACAGGGTTGCCAACTGTCCCGTATTAGCCGGGATATCCCGTATATTGGGCTAAATTGGTTTGTCCCATACGGGACCGCCCTTGTCCCGTATTAGGCCTGGGGGGGCGCTGTAGGCCCGGACACTGTAGGCCCGGGGCCTGCTGTAGGCCTGGGCACCACATGACATACGTTGCCTAGCAATCCGCCTCCCGGCCCGGGCGGCCGCCATTGGTGGAGCGGGAGCATGTGGCCGCTGGCTGGGTGAGGTCACGTGAGGGCGCAGGACGGTGACGTCACCTTTCGTCCCTTATTTGGGAGTGAGAGAGTTGGCAACCTTGTTCACAACTACAGTTGTGAATCCATCCTCTTTGTCTCTGCACTGCACCTTAAACCCAGCCTCAAAAGGGGGAAAAAAACGACACAAAATACTGGAGTAACTCAGTGGGTCAGGCAGTATCTCTGGAAATAGCGTAGGAAGGAACTGCAGATGCTGGTTTACCCCGAAGATAGACACAAAATGCTGGAGTAACTCAGCGCTATAGTGAGGCCCACCGGAAATTGGAGGAACAGCACCTCATATTTCGCCTGGGCAGCTTGCAGCCCAGTGGTATGAACATTGACTTCTCCAACTTTAGATAGTTCCTCTGTCCCTCTCTTCCCCTCCTCCTTCCCAGATCTCCCTCTATCTTCCTGTTTCCACCTATATCCTTCCTTTGTCCCGCCCCCCTGACATCAGTCTGAAGAAGGGTCTCGACCCGAAACGTCACCCGTTCCTTCTCTCCCGAGATGCTGCCTGACCCGCTGAGTTACTCCAGCATTTTGTGAATAAATACCTTCGATTTGTACCAGCATCTGCAGTTATTTTCTTATAAAATACTCTTGACTCATGATTCTTATTTTTTCTTATAGATAGTAGTTCAGCTCTCTGGTTGTGGTAGGATGATTCAGTTGCCTGATCACAGCTGGGAAGAAACTGTCCCTGAATCTGGAGGTGTGCGTTTTCACACTTCTGTACCTTTTGCTCAATGGGAGAGGGGAGAAGAGGGAGTGGCCGAGGTGGGACTCGTCCTTGATTGTGCTGCTGGCCTTGCCGAGGCAGCGTGATGTATATATAAGTGGAGTCAATGGAAGGGAGGTTGGTTTGTTTGATGGTCTGGGCTGCCTCCACAATTTTGCTGCAACCAAAGCAGAATATGAGCAGCTGTTTCTTCTCCTGCACTACTGCGATGTTGTTCGATTCAGCAGTAGGCTTTGGCCTCAGGACCTTGTCTTTGGCATCAGAGTTTGCAGTCAGTGGCGTGGCAAAGGTTCTCACCGCAACAGAAGCCAAGCACAAAGATTGATTAATTATTACCCAGCCACTTTGATCTCCTCTAACTGACCAAGCAGCCAGCGAAAGAAACTAGAGAGGAGAAAGTACATTCTGTGAGCTTGTACATAAATGTTGGGAGCTGGAGTAGAGCATTCTCGAGCCTGTGCTGCAATTTAACGGCACGGCTAATCTAGATGTAACATCACCTCTGTTTAGTTTAGTTTAGAGATACGGCGCGGAAACAGGCCCTTTGGCCCACCGAGTCCGCACCGACCAGTGATCCCAGCACATTAACGCTATCCACACACACTAGGGACAATTTACATTTATACCAAGCCAAAAAACACACATACCTAACAGTCAACAGTCAACAGAGCTTTATTTGTCATTCGGTACCGAGGTACCGAACGAAATTACATAGCAGTCACACACAAAAAAAAGAACACAAGACACATGACCCCAACACAAACGTCCATCACAGTGATTCCAAACACCCCCTCACTGTGATGGAGGCAACAAAACTTCCACCTGTACGTCTTCGGAGTGTGGGAGAAAGCTGAAGATCTCGGAGTAAACCCACACAGGTCACGGGAAGAATGTACAAACTCCGTACAGACAGCACCCGTAGTCAGGGTGGAACCCGAGGCTCTGGCATAGTAAGGCAGCAACTCTATCACTGCACTACCATGCCACCTCTGCCCACGATTAACATTTACCCCTATGCTTATCACTCTTGCCTTAAAAATACTTAGAGGCTCAGTCCTTTCAGTAGGATTGCTCCAAAGATTCACATCCACCATGACTTAAAGTTTCATCCAATGCTCGTTTCAATGGAAAGCTTCTTACTTTTCAACTGTGATTCCTGGTTCTAGGTTCTCCTACAAGAGGAAACATCCTCTCTGCTTCCAGAGACACGAGGGACTGCAGATGCTGAAATCTGGACAAAAAGAAAAAGCAAACTGTTGGAAGAACGCAGCAGGTCAGGCAGCATCCATGGAGGCAAAGGGATAGACACAAAAAGCTGGAGGAACTCAGCGGGTCAGACAGCATCTCTGGAGAAAAGGAATAGGTGACGTTTCAGGTTGAGACTCTTCTTCAGCCTGCAAGACTGCAGGGGAAAGGGAAATGAGAGATATAGATGGTGATATAGAGACATATAGAACAAATGAATGAAAGATATGCAAAAAGTAATGATGAGGGAAACAGGCCATTGTTAGCTGCGGGCTAGGTGAAAATGAGTTACGGACAATGAGACTCAACAAGACGACATTGAAACGTACAATAGCTTGGGTGGGAGAGGGATGGAGAGAGAGGGGTTACTTGAAGTTAGAGAAATCAATATTCATACTGCTGGGTTGTAAGCAAAGATAATAGAGCAGAGCAAGATAGACCACTCGACACTAAAAAACGTAATATGTCATGCCGCCATTTTAGTAGGCAGAAACTTGCAGAAACATTTAAAAAGAATAATAACAAAAATCTGTGAATTGATAGATGAGATATATTCTGCATTTTTATGGTATCATCACACATACTGTTCCCCCAAAACACTGATTACACTGTGATATGCATAGCGAACGGCAGGTTTTGCTTACAAAAATGGCGGACGTCCTGCACTTCAGTATAGGCGATTTCAACAGAGTGGTTCATCTTGCTCCTCTAGTATCTTTGGTTGTAAGGGATATCTGTTTGCCTCCACAGATGCCGGCGAACCCACTAAGTTCTCCCAGCAATTTGTTTTTTGCCCTTTTTGTATCTACCCAGTCCAACACCTCAGGATCTTATGGGCTTTGAGTAAATCATCCCTCTTTATTTAATCTTCCATGAATACAAGCCCAATCTGCTCAACCTCTCCAAACAGTTCAGGTGGTATGCTGGTAAATTGACCTGAATTGCTTCCAATGCATTAACATCCTCCATTAAAGCAGTAATCTGATACTGTGCACATTGCTTCAGGTGTGGTCTCACAAACGCTCTGCACAACCAAAGCTTCCCACATTTGCAATGCCAGCTAAATATAAAGTTATTCACATTTACTCCAAAGCTGAAACATCTAAATAAATTTTGTTGAAACAATATTTTAAAATGACAATGTTTTGAAATGTTCAGGAGAGGCAATTATAATCTGCATCAACAAAATTAGTATTTTAAGGCCATTGGTTTTGCAAAGCAGTAATTATGGTTTAGCACTCCACTTACAATCACTTAAAACAAAGCATCAGATTTTAGGACATTTTATAATGAGACTAATTTGTAAATAGCATAAGTTTACATCTGTCTAATTGATGCTTTTGTTATGGTAATTTATTTGTCACATGTACCTAGATACAATGAAATTCATTTTTGTATACAGTTCAGAACAAATATCATAATCAGTTCTTTTAAATCGAGGTTAAAGACTTTTCTGTTTGACGCTGTCTTGTAATAAATCAAATAATTATTCATTTCTTACGCTGCACTGTAACTTTTATTCTTGTATTTTATACCTGTCTTATTCTATTTTAGCTTGTTTTTATTTTCTATTCTCTTTAATGACTTTTAATTGCTCTTTAATGTTTTATGTAAAGCACTTTGAATTCCCTTGTTGCTGAAATGTGTTATATAAATAAATTTGCCTTGCCTTGCCTTGCCTATACAAAAGTACTTAGATACATCTTAGATAAGCATCTCAGATACAGTACAAGTTTACAGCAGTAGTCCACTGAGACAGTACACAGAGTCACCAGTTTGGCACCATTTTCAAGTCCCAGTTGTTGTAAGTGCAGGGATCTTGGCCTGACCATGAAGGCCCATTGTCCTGGTGGCGTTGCAATAGACAATAGGTGCAGGAGGAGGCCATTCAGCCCTTCGAGCCAGCACCACCATTCAATGTGATCATGGCTGATCATTCTCAATCAGTACCCCGTTCCTGCCTTTTCCCCATACCACCTGACTCCGCTAGCCTTCAGAGCTCTATCTAGCTCTCTCTTGAATGCGTTCAGAGAATTGGCATCTACTGCCTTCTGAGGCAGTGAATTGCACAGATTTACAACTCTCTGACCGAAAAAGTTTTTCCTCATCTCCGTTCTAAATGGCCTACCCCTTATTCTTAAACTGTGGCCCCTGGTTCTGGACTCCCCCAATATTGGGAACATGTTTCCTGCCTCTAACGTGTCCAACCCCTTAATAATCTTATATGTTTTGATAAGATCCCCTCTCATCCTTCTAAATTCCAGTGTATACAAGCCTAGTGGCTCCAGTCTTTCAACATATGACAGTCCCCCCATTCCGGGAATTAACCTAGTGAACCTACGCTGCACGCCCTCAATAGCAACAATATCTTTCCTCAAATTTGGAGACCAAAACTGCACACAGTACTCCAGGTGCGGTCTCACTAGGGCCCTGTACAACTGCAGAAGGACCTCTGCTCCTATACTCAACTCCTCTTTTTATGAAGGCCAACATTCCATTGGCTTTCTTCACTGCCTGCTGTACCTGCATGCTTCCTTTCAGTGACTGATGCACCCAGATCTCGTTTTACGTCCCCTTTTTCTAACTTGACACCGTTCAATAATACTCTGCCTTCCTATTCTTACCACCAAAGTGGATAACCTCACACTTATCCACATTAAACTGCATCTGCCATGCATCCGCCCACTCACACAACCTGTCCAAGTCACCCTGCAACCTGATAGCATCTTCCTCACAGTTCACACTGCCACCCAGCTTTGTATCATCTGCAAATTTGCAGGGTCGTCCAGGCCAACCGTAGCCGTGGTGTCCTCCGCCACTGCTCCACCGCTGTAGGCCACGTCCGGTCCACGCGCTCTGTTTGACGCAGGCTCCGGCCGGGGAGCTCTGGCGTTCCCATCCAACCTTCCCACGGAGCCGAACGATCTCCGGGCTCGTTCGGCCGTCCGCCGAGCCTTCAGGGCCTTCGGGGTGGCACCGAGCGGGCGGCGCTGCGATACGGCCTCCGGCCGGGTTCTCGGGCCACGGTCGCGGCTCGGCGAGAAGCCTTGGACGAGATCGCCAAGAGCTCAGTCTGTGGGGGTGTGTGAACAATCGCAGCCACAATGTAAGATCCTGAAGTTTAAATATCCTGTGTGGAAACTCTGATGTAGCTGCCTGTCTCTCAGTGCACATGTCGATGGTTTCATCACCATTATTCCCATGGTCCTCTGCCAGATACATTCAGCTGCTTCAGCCCGGGATTTACTGTTGACTCAACGTACCCAAGAGGCCAGGAATCACGGTGACAGGCAGCACCTCTCCAGTGTTCATCTCCTGCCAACTTGCTGACTTGTACTCTGGGTACGGGCTCAATTGGCATCGCTAATTGCTGGCGTGGCACAGCAGCTCAGTGCACTGGGGCGAAAGCTGCTGTTTCTCAACACCAAGGATTCATAAGTTTGGCCTCACTCTGACAATGGAGGAGGCCCAGGACAGAATGGTCAGTGTGGGAATGGGAAGGGGAGGTACACATAAAGTATTGTCACTGGGAATGGAATTCTTTGCCACAGAAGGCTGTGGACGCCAAGTCAGTGGATATTTTTAAGGCAGAGATAAATACAGTATATTCTTGATTAGTACGGGCATCAGAGGTTATGGGGAGAAGGCAGAAGAATGGGGTTAGGAGGGAGAGATAGGTCAGCCATGATTGAATGGCGGAGTAGACCTGATGGGCCGAATGGCCTAATTCTAGTCCTCTTCCTTCTGACCTTATGACCCTCGGCTCCACCCGAGTAGACCTTTGGGTGGTATGAGCCCAGACATTGAACATCACGAGACTATTTGACCTAAAGGCCATCACTGAGACACGAGGGACTGCTGATGCTGCAGTCTGGAGCAAAACGCAAACTGGGGCAGCACAATGGCGCATCGGTAGAGTTGCTTCCTTGTTCAGGTCAGTTTAGTTTATTGTCACGTGTGCCAAGGTACAGTGACAATAGACAATAGACAACACGTGCAGAAGGAGGCCATTCGGCCCTTCGAGCCAGCACCGCCATTCACTGTGATCATGGCTGATCATTCTCAATCACAACCCCGTTCCTGCCTTCTCCCCATACCCCCTGACTCCGCTATCCTTAAGCGCTCTATCTAGCTCCCTCTTGAATGCATTCAGAGAATTTGCCTCCACTGCCTTCTGAGGCAGAGAATTCCACAGATTCACAACTCTCTGAACGAAAAAGTTCTTCCTCATCTCAGTTCTAAATGGCCTACCCCTTATTCTTAAACTGTAGCCCCTTGTTCTGGACTCCCCCAACATTGGGAACATGTTTCCTGCCTCTAACGTGTCCAACCCCTTAATAATCTTATACGTTTCGATAAGATCTCCTCGCATCCTTCTAAATTCCAGTGTATACAAGCTTAGTCGCTCCAGTCTTTCAACATATGATAGTCCCGCCATTCCGGGAATTAACCTAGTAAACCTACGCTACACGCCCTCAATAGCAAGAATATCCTTCCTCAAATTTGGAGACCCAAAACTGCACACGGTACTCCAGGTGCGGTCTCACTAGGGCCCTGTACAACTGCAGAAGGACCTCTTTGCTCCTATACTATCATATCATATCATATATATACAGCCGGAAACAGGCCTTTTCGGCCCTCCAAGTCCGTGCCGCCCAGTGATCCCCGTACATTAACACTATCCTACACCCACTAGGGACAATTTTTACATTTTACCCAGCCAATTAACCTACATACCTGTACGTCTTTGGAGTGTGGGAGGAAACCGAAGATCTCGGAGAAAACCCACGCAGGTCACGGGGAGAACGTACAAACTCCTTACAGTGCAGCACCCGTAGTCAGGATCGAACCTGAGTCTCCTGAGTCTCCGGCGCTGCATTCGCTGTAAAGCAGCAACTCTACCGCTGCGCTACCGTGCCGCCTACTCAACTCCTCTTGTTATGAAGGCCAACATTCCATTGGCTTTCTTCACTGCCTGCTGTACCTGCATGCTTCCTTTCAGTGACTGATGCACTAGGACACCCAAATCTCGTTGTACGTCCCCTGTTCCTAACTTGACACCATTCAGATAATACTCTGCCTTCCTATTCTTACCGCCAAAGTGGATAACCTCACACTTATCCACATTAAACTGCATCTGCCATGCATCCGCCCACTCACACAACCTGTCCAAGTCACCCTGCAGCCTCATAGCATCTTACTCACAGCTCACACTACCACCCAGCTTTGTATCATCTGCAAATTTGCTATTTTGCTAAAAAGCTTCTGTTGTGTGCTATCAAGTTAGCAGAAAGACAATGCATGGTTACATTGTAATTGTCCCCGGTGTGCAGCATGGAACTAGTGTAGGGGTGATCGTTGCTTGGTTGCTTGGCACAGACTCGGTGGTACCACGCTGTATCTCTAAAGCCCAAACTAAAACCTGGACCTAGACAATTAACTATGTTTCTCTTCCTTGTTCTGTCGCACGTTTTCAACACGCTCTGTGTCCTTATTTAATTATTACCGATCATTCCATCCAACGCTTCTGTGTATTCATAAGTGGGCCTCACTTATTTTTACCATATGGATTCCACACATGGAATCTGGAATGTGCGCAGATGGGAATGTGTACTTCCACAAGACATGTTTATTCACAGGATTCAAAGTCCAGCAGTTGTTACCCATCTGTGGTTGCCCTGACGGAGATCAAAGTGAACTACTTTCCTGAACGGCTGCAATCCATGTCTGAAGATGGGATCTCGACCCGAAACGTCATCCCTTCCTCCTCCCCTGAGATGCAGCCTGACCCGCTGAGTTACTCCAGCATTGTGTGATACCTTCGAGCTGCAATCCATGTGATGGACGAGCAATTACGGGCAATTTTACAAAAATACTGATCGCACCGGTGGAATGTTTCACAGAACTTAACAGTAGCAAAATCGCTGTTTGGTGTGTGGGAGATTGGTTGCATAAAGGCGGACCCGACATCTCCCCTTGTCTGGCGGCATCTCTGGAGAAAGGGAATAGGTGGCATAAAGGGCGGGCACGGTGGCGCCGGGGTAGAGTTGCTTCCTTACAGCACCAGAGACCCGGGTTCGATCCTGACTACGGGTGCTGTTTGTACAGAGTTGGTACGTTCTAGCCGTGACCTGCTTGGGATTTCTCCGAGTGCTCCGGTTTCCTCCCACACTCCAAAGACGTGCAGGTTTGTGGATTAATTGGCTTTGGTAAAATTGTAAATTGTCCCTTGTGTGTAGGATAGTGTGATAGTGTGCGGGGATCGCTTGTCCGCATGGATTTGGTGGGCCGATGGGCCCGTGTCCCAGCTCTATCTCTAAAATTAAAACTAAAAACATTGCTCCAGAGACGCTGCCTGACACCAGCGTTTTTTGTCCTTCTTTGGTGTAAACCAGCATCTGCAGTTCCTCCCTACACATCTCCTCTTGTCCAACAGGTCCTTTTGGGCAGGAATGAGGGGAAAACTGAGAGTAGAAACAAGGAACCGTGGATGCGGGCTTACACCAAAGATAGACTCAAAGTGCTGGAGTAACTCAGTGGGTCAGGCAGCATCTCTGGAGAAAAAGGATACGTGACGTTTCGGTTTGGGACCCTTTATCAGACCCGAGGGAATGTTTCGTGTCGGGACCCTCCTTCAGAGCCTGAAGACGGGACTCAACTCGAAACGTCACCTATCCTTATTCTCCAGAGATGCTGCCTGACCCACTGTGTTACTCCTGCACGTTGTGTCTGTCTTAGGAGAAAAAAACCCAGTCTATTTCTGTTGGTTGAGGGAGAAATGTTGTTGAGACTTCGGAATGATGGCCTGCTCCTTGTTGGCATTGAAAATCCACTGGGAACAAAATGGGCTCCACCATTTCGGACCTTGCCATTTGTATCCCAAATGGGAGCAAAATCATATCATATCATATCATATATATACAGCCGGAAACAGGCCTTTTCGGCCCTCCAAGTCCGTGCCGCCCAGTGATCCCCGTACATTAACACTATCCTACACCCACTAGGGACAATTTTTACATTTTACCCAGCCAATTAACCTACATACCTGTTCGTCTTTGGAGTGTGGGAGGAAACCGAAGATCTTGGAGAAAACCCACGCAGGTCACGGGGAGAACGTACAAACTCCTTACAGTGCAGCACCCGTAGTCAGGATCGAACCTGAGTCTCCGGCGCTGCATTCGCTGTAAAGCAGCAACTCTACCGCTGCGCTACCGTGCCGCCCATGTTTGGTTTTGTTTTGTTATTCTCACAGGTTCTGAGATAGAGTGAGAAGCCTTGTTCAACGTGCTTCTCCAGTCAAACCAGACCATGAGTTTAATCGTACACAAGTGAAAAAGTGGAACAATTGTGGTGGATAACAGTAGATCCTCTTCTGGGAGTCTCCACATTACAGTGCCACTTCAAGATTTCAAGATTTCAAGATTTCAAGATCAATTTATTTTCACATGTACCAATTAAGGTACAGTCAAATTTGAGTTAATCCCCTGTCCCACTTAGGCGATTGTTTAGGCGACTACAGGCGACTAGGCCGTCACCACACGGTTGCCGGGGTGCCGCCTGTACGGTCGTGAGTCGTCTCCAAAGAGTCGTAGCGTTTTTCTGGTCGCCGCTGGATTTTGAAATATTTTAA
Organism: Rhinoraja longicauda; assembly: GCF_053455715.1. NCBI lineage: Eukaryota > Metazoa > Chordata > Chondrichthyes > Rajiformes > Arhynchobatidae > Rhinoraja > Rhinoraja longicauda. The sequence continues at coordinate 22,218,234 of NC_135985.1, forward strand.
AATCTTCGGCGATTGTTGGTTTGACGCCAGTGATCGTAACTTGACGTCTCCTGAAGGGGGCGCTGTCGTAGGTTGTCGCCAGGTGACGTAGGTTGTCGCCGGTGCTGACTTCGGTGAATTCCATTGGCGACGACCTACGTCAACCGGCGACAGGTACCGGCGTCAGAACCGGAGGGCAAAATGACGTGAATTGTCTTCAGTTGTCGCCGACACGGTCGTAGCTTGTCGGGGGTAGACGTAGGTTGACTTCGGTTGTCGTAGGTTGTCATAGGTGCGGTCGTAGGTGGACGTCCTAAGTCGCGACGACTGGGTCGCCGGTTGTCGGTAGCTTGCCGTAGCTTGACGTCGACTAGGTGGTAGGTTGTTGTAGCTTGTCGTAGACATTGTCGTAGGGGGGTCCAGTCCCCGGTTTTTCGGCGATCTGCTACGACTATGACAGTCGCTGGCAGTCGCCTAAAAAGACGCCTAAGTGGGACAGGGCAGTTACAATACAGCCATACTGAGTGAAAAGCAACAAGACACACAGCCACATAAAATAAAATTTAACATTAACAGCGGATTCCACTGTGATGGAAAGGTAATAAAGTTCAATCATCTTTCTCTTTGCTAAAGTGTTTAAGTCTCAAGTCCCTGAACATGTCAAACAAAGGGACACAAAGTGCTGGAGTAATTGAACAGGTCAGGCAGCATCCCTGGAGAACATGGGTGGGTGTGGTTTCGGGGTTGGGACCCTACTTTGGACTGATTGTAAGGGGGCGGGGGTGGTTTGGGACGAAAGCTGGAGAGGAGGGGCAAATGCCAGAGGTGTAAAAGCAGAAGGTAGGAGACAAAAGGATCGAAGAGTTGCAAACTGAAGAAGGGGAAACATCGCCGATCCATGTGCTGCCCGACCTACTGAGTTACTCCGGCAATTCGTGGTTTTTTAAAATATTTACAGAGAGGTGAGACTTCAAAGTTGCAAGTGGCACCAGAATGTGGAGACTCTTTGCTTGCTGGACGCAGGGGAGGATCCACTGTTATCCACCACCATCGTTTCACTTTATTTTACCTTTGTATGATTACACTCATGGTATGATTTGATGGGAGAGCACAAATAAAAGGTTTTCATGAAGGAATAAGGAACTGCAGATGCTGGCTTGCACCGAAGATGGACACAAGATGCTGGAGTAACTCAGCGGGACTGGCAGCGGCTCCTCTGGGCAGAACGTTTCAGGTCCAGACCCTTCTTCAGACTGAGCATCAGGGGAGAGGGAGACACAGAGATATGGAAGGGCTAGGTGTGAAAAGGAGACATCAAAGGGGACAAAGTTCAAGGAAGCTGTAGAATAGATAATTGTTAGCTTTTCACTGCAACTGCAGTTGCACGTTTCTGCATTCTGAAAATATCAAGTCTGATCTTGGCCTAAGGAGATTTGCATTTTTTATTTTCCCACTTTAAGGCACTTTAAGTGGCACTTCACCTGCCTTGACAGGCCATTTTGCAAAGCTTATACACAGTATATATATGTCAACCACCTAGCTTTGAATCAGGCAGCCGAGGGTCTGAGTGGCATTTGGAAACAGCCATCAACTTAACCTAATCTTTGTTTGTCAAAATGGAATCCGCACTCTCACTATTTCCTTCTCGGTTTAGTGCTGTTGGGGCATTAGGTATCCAGATTCTCAAGGAGTCAATCGAATGAAGCTCTAACTCAAGCAATGATTTCCTCCCTTGAGGAAGAGCTGCTGCCTTACAGCGCCAGAGACCCGGGCTTGATCCTGACTATGGGTGCTTGCCTGCATGGAGTTTGTACGTTCACCCCGTGACCTGGGTGGGTAGGTTTTCTCCGAGATCTTTGCCTTCCTCCCACACTCCAAAGACGTACATGTTGATAGGCGAATTGGCTTGCCATACATGTAAAATTGTCCCCAGTGTGTGTAGGGCGGTGTTAATGCGCGGGGATCGTTGGTCGATGCGGACCCGGTGGGCCGAAGGGCCTGTTTCCGTACAGTATCTCTAAAGCTAAAGTACTAAAAGATGCCAGCCCATTTTGTTGTATTACTACAGTAACCCTCAGAGAGGGTCATAGAGGCATCGAGTCGGCATGGACTCAATGGGCCGAAGGGCCTATTTCCGCTGTGCATCTCTAAACTAATCTGAAGCAAAACTATCCAGACTGCTAAAACCTTAAACATTCTTTCCCCTTACCAGTCACACACCTCAGTACCATTCCAGGAGTTCTTGCACTACTGGGTGTTTTTTTTCAATACGTGGAGATTTACATTTATTTGCATTAAATGTTAATGATGAGCTTCAGCAACACTTGACGGAAAAAAAATTAGCAAACCACTTCACAACAATTGGTAAGGAGAAATTGTTCTGGTATCCCCACACTTAATTACTCTACCATTAATGCTCATATCTTCAGCTACCTGTGATTCCAATCTCTGGAATTCCCTCCCTGAATCCCACAATCCCTCCTTCCGACTTGAAGAATCTCCTTAAAACATACTTTCCTCACCAGGTCTTACTTCCTAATGCAACAAGTTATTAGATAGGACAAATGTTTGATAACGTTATACCCTCAGAATGTACCTACACACCATGAATGGCTCGATTGTAATCATGTGTTGTCTTTCCACTGACTGGAGAGCACGCGACAAAAGCTTTTCACTGTACCTCGGTACACGTGACCATAAACTGAAACTGATATGGGCCAAGCAAATAGGGGCAACTTAAACAGGGCACCTTGGTCAGCATATCCGTGTTGGGGCAAAGGACCTACTTCCATGCTGTATTTTTTTAGATTTAGATTTAGAGATACAGCGCGGAAACAGGCCCTTCGGCCCACTGGGTCCGCGCCGCCCAGCGATCCCCGCACACTAACACTATCCTACACACACTAGGGACAATTTTAAAAAAAAACATTTGCCCAGCCAATTAACCTACATACCTGTACGTCTTTGGAGTGTGGAAGGAAACCGAAGATCTCGGAGAAAACCCACGCAGGTCACGGGGAGAACGTACAAACTCCATACAGATGGCGCCCGTAGTCGGGATTGAACCTGAGTCTCCGGCGCTGCATTCGCTGTAAGGCGCCACCTTGCCGCCCTTATGACTGGATGACTCTAAAATGGGACTGGTTTAGATCATGGTCAGCAAGGTCGAGTGGACAAAAGAGCCCGTGTGTGTGCTGTGTGGCTCTCTGATGCTAATGCTTTTCTTAGTCGCTGTATAAATGGACCAGTAAGTGGATTGGAAATTTGGAGCAAAGGGCGTAAAGGAGATGTGAGAACAAGCTTTAACGAAGAGATGATATATTGATAATTTGATTTCACAAAATGCTGGAGTAACTCAGCAGGTCAGGCAGCATCTCAGGAGAGAAGGAATGGGTTACGTTTCGGGTCGAGACCCTTCTTCAGACTGATGTCAGGGGGGCGGGTCAAAGGAAGGATATAGGTGGAGACAGGAAGATAGAGAGAGAACTGGGGAGGGGAAGAGAGGGACAGAGGAATTATCTTTTCTGGAATTAACTGGTAGTTAACAGAGGAATTAACTGGTAGTTGAGGTCAGTTCATTGGCTATATTTAAGAGGGAGTTAGATGTGGCCCTTGTGGCTAAAGGGATCAGGGGGTATGGAGAGAAGGCAGGTACGGGGATACTGAGTTGGATGATCAGCCATGATCATATTGAATGGCGGTGCAGGTTCGAAGGGCCGAATGGCCTACTCCTGCACCTATTTTCTATGTTTCTATGTTTCTATCTAAAGTTGGAGAAGTCGATGTTCATACCACTGGGCTGCAAGCTGCCCAAGCGAAATATGAGGTGCCGTTCCTCCAATTTGCGGTGGGCCTCACTATGGCACTGGAGGAGGCCCATGACAGAAAGGTCAGACTGGGAGTGGGAGGGGGAGTTGAAGTGCTGAGCCACCGGGAGATATTGATAATTTGAAATAAGTTGAAGAAAGTGGAGGAGTTTTTTTTAAATTTCAACAGCACACTTAGTTATAATGACCTGGAGGATGTTACATGAAAGTTGGGGGCAGCATGCAGTTGGGGATTGGACTGTAAGGGAAGCACCTTGCGGGTTAGTGGGACAGAGCAGGGGAACAGGACACCATGAAGAACTGCAGATGTTGGAATCTTGAGCCTTTCAGCTTGAACCTAAATTCAGTTTGTACCTGTTTGTTTGTACAGGTTCAGTTTGTACCTGTATTCAGTTTCCCTAAATACCACCAAGACCAAGGAGCTGATCATCAACTTCCGTAGGTCACATAACGGGGAATATGCCCCGATCTCTATCAACGGGGACAGTGTGGAGAGAGTGTCCAGCTTCAAGTTTCTGGGCACTCACATTTCGGAAGACCTAACATGGTCCAATAACACTGCTGCGCTGGTCAAGAAGGCACAACAAAGACTGTTCTACTTAAGAACACTGAAAAAGTCTGGTCTACCCCAACAGCTGCTGACGACCTTCTACCGCTGCACCATAGAGAGCATCCTAACGCATGGCATCCCTGTGTGGTACCTCAGCTGCATGGAGGCAGAAAGGAAAGCTCTACAGCGGGTAGTCCATAGAGCTCAGAGGGCCATCGGAACACAGCTACCAGACTTGGAGGGCATCTACAACACACGATGCCTCAGAAAAGCCACCAGCATCCACAAAGACTCTTCACACCCCTGCAACAGTCTGTTCGAACTCCTTCCATCGGGCAGACGATACAAGGCCTTCTATGCCCGCACCTCCAGACTCAGGAACAGCTTCATCCCCAGGGCCATAGCTGCTATGAACCGGTCCTGCTGAGCCGGATGGCCACAACGCATAGATCAACTTGCACTTTACCCTGTCCAAAACTGTTACAACTGTTTCGTTTCGTTGGGTTGCTGCTGTCTAAATTACCTAAATTATTGCATCGTATGGGAGGTGCATTCCCAATCTCGTTGTACCCCTGGGTACAATGACAATAAAGATATATTGTATTGTATTGTATTGTATTGAAGATTCCCGCCCCGAAACACCGTCTGTCCATTCACTCCACAGATGTTGCTTGGCCCGTTGAGTTCCTCCAGCAATTTGTGTTTTGCAGGGGCATGGGACTAATTGGCCAGCTCTTAGAGTCAGAAAATCATGTCCATGAGTTCATAGGTTTGTAAGCTATAGGAGCAGAATTAGGCCATTCAGCCCATCAAGTCTACTCTGACATTCAATCATGGCAGGTCTACCCTTCCTTCTCAACCCCATTGTCCTGCTTTCTCCCGCTGACACCCTTATTAATAAAGAATCTGTCAATCTCCGATGTAAAAATATCCATTGACTTGGCCTCCACAGCCTTTTGTGGCAATGAATTCCCCAGATTCACCAGCGTCAGACTAAGAACAATCCTTCTCATCTCCTTTGATTCTGAGGCTATAGCCTCTGTTCCTAGACCCTGCCACTAGTGGAAACATTCTCTCCACATCCACTTTATCCAGGCCTTTCACTATTCGGTAAGTTTCAATGAGGTCCCTCCTCACCCTTCGAAACTCCAGCGTGTACAGGCCCAGTACCATCATATGTTAACCCAATCATTCCTCAGGTAATTCTCTGAAACCTCCTCTGGACGCTCTCCAACACTACCATACCCTTACTCAGATAGGGGCCCAAAACTGCTCACAATACTCCAAATGCGGTCTGATTGGTGTCTTATAAAGCCTCAGCATTACATCCCTGTTTTATAAGAGCCATAGAGTGATACAGCATGGAAACAGGCCCTTCAGCCAAGCTTGCAAGATGCTCCTACAGCAGTCCCTCCAGGCCGCCTTTGCCCACATCCCTCTAAATGTATCCATGTACCGTCTTAGAAAGAGCCAGCAGAGGCGTGATGGCCCGAATAGCCTCTGTACCATTCTGTGTCATTCCATTGAATCTGCAGCAAGTATAATGTGTGGAGGATGCTCAACACAGTAGTCCACGCTCCACAGCAACTGAATGAAACACAGCAGGGAGGGGTAAAGGGACGAACATGGGAAGAAATGTGGAGAGATAACAATAATAAATACACTGCAAAATAAATCTCACTGCTCTTGTGTTGGAAGGAGCTGCAGATGCTGGTTTACACCAGAGGCAGCATCACAAAATGCTGGAGTAACTCAGCAGGACAGGCAGCATCACAAAATGCTGGAGTAACTCGTCCCAAAATGGCACCCAGTCCCTCTGTCCAGAGATTCTGCCTGTGCCGCTGAGTTACTCCAGCATGTTGTGTCTATTCATAATCATAATAATCATAATCATACTTTATTACTTTACCTGTAAAGCGTCTTTGAGTATATGAAAAGCGCTATATAAATGTAATGTATTATTATTATTATTATTATTATTATTAAGTATGTTTTGCAACACACGAGGAATTTCATTTGCCTTACAATCATAACAATGAAAAGCAACAAAACCCACAAAATACATTTGAACATGACCATCCACCACAGTTACTCGTCCACGTTCCTCACGGTGATGGAAGGCGAACAAAAGTCCAATCTCTTCCCTTCTTTGTCCTCCAGCGGTCGGGGGCCTCTAACCGTCCGTTGACGTGATGATCGTACTCCCGTAGCCAGCGATTGGGCCTTGCGCGTCGGGCCGATCAAGCTCCTGTATCTTGGGTAATCTCAGCTCCCCCACACCGGGCGATCTACCCCGGGTCGGGGCTTGTCGAACGTCTTGCGGCTTTGGAGACACCCGACCCCGGTCTCAACCCGAGACTGCGAGCTCCTCGCTGGTGAAATCTGCAGGCTGCAGTCGGAGCGTCGATCCCAGGCAAGCGATTGTATGCTTTGATGGTAAGTCCACGCCCCGTGGTGGGGCTCAAAGTCAGTCCCGAGCAAGGCCGCCAGCTCCACGATGTTAGGCCGCAGAGCGACCGGAGATACAATCGCATCTCCAGCAAGGTAAGAGATTGAAAAATAGTTTCTCCCGACCCCCCCCCCCCCCCACATAAAACAAACCAGAGAACATTAACACATACTTTTAAAACTCACTAAAAATAACAAAAAAAGACGAAAAGGGCAGACAGACTGTAGGTGAGGCTGCCATCGAAGTGCCATTGACCAGTGTCTTATAAAGCCTTAGCATTACATCCATGTTTTATACGAGCCAGAGAGTCACACAGCATGGAAACAGGCCCTTCCGCCCAACTTGCCCTTGCTTGCTGACCAAGATGCTCCATCTACACCAGTCCCACCAGCGCGTTTGGCCCACATCCCTCTAAATGTATCCATGGACCATGCACTGTCTTATAAAGAGACAGGTTCTGACTGATCTTCACTGGCCTCAGTTCAGGATCACAGAGTGAGATTGGCATATGTTTTTTTGCCCTGCCGTAATCCTGTTGACTCTGCGGGTTGGGCATCCCGTTGGCACCGTGCTGCCCACCACTTGCCCAGGCTGCAGGCGGAAGGCCTAGAGGGCACAGAGGCTCATCAGGGCCGACGATGGGAGCGGGGCGCGGACTCTCAGCACAGCGGGGCCCCCCCGGAGAACCAACCGGGCACGGGGCCGCAGCTCCGACGGTGGCGTGAGCAACCGAAACACTGACGGAGATGTTGCCAAGGGCCTTGTTTCCGGGCAGCCACCTCAAATGGGAACTTTACTGCCGGGGCAGCCAGAAGGCAATTATGAAGTGTTGCTAAGATACCAAACAGTGTGTACACATCGACTCCACCTCAGGCTGTATATATCTCACTCACACTGTACACTGGGCATGTACAAGCTCAAATAAGACAGAAAACCACCCTTGTGTTCACAGACTCGAGAAATGTTTGTGCCAAGTTAATGTTATTTTGATTGGCTTTCAGGCATTGCAGACTGAGTTCCCACCTCCTGGACTTTAAAGGCACAAGTTCCCCAGAATTAAAAAATTGCCAAATCGTAATGTGTTTGAAAAGGTTATTGCAGGGAGATTGTGGGGGGGGGGGGAGAGATGAACGAGTGCGGGCGACAGAAGATGAGCCCATAGAGGTCATGGGGAGGCACGTCAAATACCGACCCCGCTCTGTACTCTGCGCACTTAAGCAAAACCTTTGCCAATTTATTTTGACTGCTTCAGAACACATAAATCTCTTGTGCTTTGAATCTTTTGAAATGTGGCTCTTGAAGAAAGGATTGGAAAAAGTAAACTCAAGCATGAAATGCTGGAAAGTCAGCAGAATGGTTGGAAGGAGAAACAGAGTTGACTTCCCAGATCAGTCGTTGGAATGACTTGGGCTCTGGGGAAATAAGGGTTAGACTGGACTAATTAATATTACCCCAGGCTGTCAGCCCAGGATCGATGGGGTGAATGGCCTCCGTCTGTGCTATTTTATTTTATGATCCTCGGGGTCTATCTACTCCACCTGACTGTCAGATCCTTCAATGGGAGGGTCAGATATATGGATATGAAGCGTTTGGAGGTCTATGGCCAATTGCAGGCAAATGTGATAGAAACATAGAAACATAGAAAATAGGTGCAGGAGTAGGCCATTCGGCCCTTCAAGCCTTCGATTCTTCGATTCAATATGATCATGGCTGATCATCCAACTCAGTATCCTGTACCTGCCTTCTCTCCATACCCCCTGATCCCTTTAGCCACAAGGGCCACATCTAACTCCCTCTTAAATATAGCCAATGAACTGGCCTCAACTACCTTCTGTGGCAGAGAATTCCACAGATTCACCACTCTCTGTGTGAAAAAAAACTTTCTCATCTCGGTCCTAAAAGACTTCCCCCTTATCCTTAAACTGTGACCCCTTGTTCTGGACTTCCCCAACATCGGGAACAATCTTCCAGCATCTAGCCTGTCCAACCGCTTAAGAATTTTGTAAGTTTCTATAAGATCCCCCCTTAATCTTCTAAATTTCAGCGATGAGACCAGTGTGCCGGCCCTGTTTTCCTGTTTTGTTCTGGCCTTTTCCTACCTCCCCCCACACCCCCGATCTGCTTTCAGTCTGAAGAAGGGTACCAACCCGAAACGTCACCTAATCAGTTTCTCCAGATACGCTGCCTGACCAGCTGAGTAACTCCAGCACGTTGTGTCTATTTTCCCAGAATGCCAACTTGGGCGACATAGACATCGTGGTCTGAACAGCACCTTTTCCCTGCTGCACAGCTTTATGACTCTATGACTGAGCAAGCAAGATCGGATCAGGTTGACACAACAGAGACCTTGCCCTAGAGTCCCGGGTTCGATACTGACTACAGGTGCTGCCTGTACGATACTGACTACGGAGAAGCACACGTGGATTCAACATGAATGAGCACTGGAGTTTAGAAGGATGAGAGGGGGATCTTATAGAGACGTATACAATTATGAAAGGACTGGACAAGCTAGATGCAGGAAAAATGTTCCCAATGTTGGGCGAGTCCAGAACCAGGGGCCACAATCTAAGAATAAAGGGGAGGCCATTTAAAACTGAGGTGAGAAGAAAACCTTTTTCACCCAGAGAGTTGTGAATTTGTGGAATTCTCTGCCACAGAGGGCAGTGGAGGCCAATTCACTGGATAAATTTAAAAGAGAGTTAGATACAGCTCTAGGGGCTAGTGGAATCAAGGGGTACGGGGAGAAGGCAGGCTCAGGTTACTGATTGTGGGTGATCAGCCATGATCACAATGAATAGCGGCGCTGGCTCGAAGGGCCAAGCCAAATGGCCTCCTCCTGCACCTATTTTCAATGTTTCTATGTTTTCTATTATACTATTTGAAGACTTGAATCATTGCTGTCTTTTCTCCAGATAAAATTAGATCTTCTAGTTAATGTGTTCTTCAGCATTTTTTCACTCTCGGGTTTGGAACTACATAGACAATAGGCGCAGGAGGAGGCCATTCGGCCCTTCGAGCCAGCACCGCCATTCAATGTGATCATGGCTGATCATACATACCTCCCCTTACATATCTATACCCTCTTTAAAGTTCATCGGTCAAAGATCAATGGTATATTTTGTTGGCCGCATGCTGTGATTTTACGTAGAATACTCCGCGGCAATGAAAATATAATTTTTTGCCTGAGTGCGTTCACACTAGCCACCTTAGGGTGAGTTACTGGGTTAAGGCTAAAAACAAAATTGCACGCTGCTCCCACTTAACCCATGATGAGCGTTTGTCAGCACTGGGCCTGTACTCGCTGGAGTTTAGAAGAATTAGGGGGTGGGGACCTCATTGAAACATACGGAATAGTGAAAGGCTTGGATAGAGTGGATGTGGAGAGGGTGTTTCCACTAGTCGGGGAGTCTAGGACCAGAGGTCACAGCCTCAGAATTAATGGACGTTCTTTTAGGAAGGAGATGAGGATATATTTCTTTAGTCAGAGCGTGGTGAATCTGTGGAATTCATTGCCACAGTTGGCTGTGGAGGCTAAGTCAGTGGATATTTTCAAGGCAGAGATCGATAGATTCTTGATTAGTACAGGTGTCAGAGGTTATGGGGAGATGGCAGGAGAATGAGGTTAGGAGGGAGAGATAGATCAGCCATGATTGAATGGTGGTGTATTGATGGGCCGAATGGCCTAATTCTACTCCTGAATTCCTTATGACCTTATGACTTGTGAACAAAACATGACATGCTCAGATAATTCAGTCAATGGCTAACTTTTTAATATTGAGCTGAGGGAATTTTCCAGCAGGTAATGTGGGTTTTTTTCGAATGAAATGTTGATCCAAGCCTTTACCTGGCCTTACAGAGAGAACGCCATATGCTAACAGTAGTGTCAGACAGTGTGGAAACAGGCCATTCAGCCAAACCCATCTGTGCCGACCCAGTTGCCTATGTGAGTCCCATTTGCACACGCCTGCCCCATATCCCTCCAAACCTTTCATATCCATGTGCCCGCCCAAGTGCCTTTTAAATATTGTGATTGTACCCACTTCCAGAAGCAAGTTGTTCCATACATGCACCACCATCTGTGTTGAAAAGGTCCTTATGAAATCTTTCAACTTTCACCTTAAATCTATGGCTTCTACTCTTACTCTGGTTAAAAGAAAAGACAATGGCTATTCACCTCATCTCATGATGTTGTAAACATCTACAAAAGTGCCCTTAGCTTCTTACACCTTAGGGAACAGCTCATCAAACGTCTCCTTATACCTCGAACCCCACAGACATGCTAACCGCCGTGGAAATCTTTTTTTGGACCTTCCAGTTTAGTGATGTATTTCCTATTGCAAGGGGATCTGAATGGTACAGGGTACACCAAATGTGGCCTCACTAACATCTTTAACATCAAGGAGCTCGCAGTCTCGGGTTGAGACCGGCGTCAGGAAGCTCGGAAGCTGCTTGACGTTCGACTAGCCCCGACCCAGGGTAGATCACCCGGTGCGGGGGAACTGCGATTCCAAACCCCCCCGCAATGCAGGAGCTTGATTGCCCTGACGAGGAAGGCCCGCCGCCGGCTACGGGAGTCAAGATCGTCCCGTCAACGGAAGGTTAGAGGCCCCCGGCAGCCGGAGGACAAAGAAGGGAGAGAATAGGAGCAAAGAGGTCCTTCTGCAGTTGTATAGGGCCCTAGTGAGACCGCACCTGGAGTACTGTGTGCAGTTTTGGTCTCCAAATGTGAGGAAGGACATTCTTGCTATTGAGGGCGTGCAGCCTAGGTTTACTAGGTTAATTCCCGGAATGGTGGGACTGTCATATGTTGAAAGACTGGAGCGACTAGGCTTGTATACACTGGAATTTAGAAGGATGAGAGGAGATCTTATCGAAACGTATAAGATTATTAAGGGGTTGGACACGTTAGAGGCAGGAAACATGTTCCCAATGTTGGGGGAGTCCAGAACAAGGGGCCACAGTTTAAGAATAAGTGGTAGGCCATTTAGAACTGAGATGAGGAAAAACATTTTCAGTCAGAGAGTTGTAAATCTGTGGAATTCTCTGCCTCAGAAGGCAGTGGAGGCCAATTCTCTGAATGCATTCAAGAGAGAGCTAGATAGAGCTCTTAAGGATAGAGGAGTCAGGGGGTATGGGGAGAAGGCAGGAACGGGGTATTGATTGAGAATGATTAGCCATGATCACATTGAATGGGGGTGCTGGCTCGAAGGGCCGAATGGCCTACTCCTGCACCTATTGTCTATTGTCTATTAAACTTTTTTTCGCCTTCCATCATAGCGAGGAATGTGGAGGAGTCACTGTGGTGGATGTTCATGGTAAAATGCATTTTGTGTGTTCTTTCGCTTTTTATTGGTGTGACTGTATGGCAAATAAAATTCCTCAGATGTTGCAAAACATACTTGGCTAATAAAGTATGATTATGATTATTACAGCTGTAAAATTACATCCCAATTCCTGCACTCAATACACTGACCGATGAAAGCAGGCATGTCAAATGCCTTCTTCACCACCCAGTGTCAGCACTTTCAAGGAACGTTGTACCTACATCCTTTGAGCTCCCTATTCTCCGACACTCCTCCCAGCTCTGCCACATACAGTGAGGCCTGCTTTGGACTGTCATACCAAAATGCAACATTTATCTGATTTAAGCTTCCAGTGAAGAATAAGTCCTGTGACATACTGTGTCACGGTGGCACAGCGGTAGAGTTGCTGCCTTACAGCAAATGCAGCGCCGGAGACCCGGGTTCGATCCCGACTACGGGTGCCCTCTGTACGGAGTTTGTACGTTCTACCCGTTTTCCTGCGTGGGTTTTCTCCGAGATCTTCGGTTTCCTTCAACACTCCAAAGACGTGCAGGTTTGTAAGTTAATTGGCTTGGTAAATGTAAACATTGTCCCTCGTGGGCATAGGATAGTGTTAATGTGCGGGGATCGCTGGTCGGCGCGGACCCGGTGGGCCGAAAGGGCCCGTATCTCTAAACTAAACTAAAACAGAATTATTTGAAGTAAACAATTGCTGTTGTCCATGTCCCAGTTAATATTTATCCTTGGACCAACTGCTCATCCATAAGTGCCTTGCTCACCACCACCATCTCTCGGGATTGCCAAAGAAGTCATGGCCTCACCAGTGGCGATTATATTGTGCAGGCATCACAGTGAAGCAGTTGCCTCTCAGCTCCAGAGACCCGGGTTCAATCCTGACTTTGGGTGCTGTCTGTGTGAAGTTTGCACGTTTCTCCCTGTAGCCTTAGGGTCTTTTCCGGGTTTCTCCGGTTTCCTCCCACATCCCAAAGATGTGCGGCTTTGTTGGTTAATTGGGTTCTGTAAGATTCCTGCTCGTGAATAGGGAACGCAGTCGGGAGTGGGATCACATAGAAGCAGTGTGAACGGGTGATTTATGGTCGGTTGGGACTCGATGGGCCTAAGGGCCTGTTTCCATGCTGTATCTCTAAAACAAAATTAATAAAAATAATTATTGTGAGTCGGATCTGTATGCAACATTTGTCCGCCAACATTTTCTCCATTAGAACAGTGACTGGACTTGTAAGTAGGCTTTAGTTTAGAGTTTAGAGATACAGCGCGGAAACAGGCCATTTCGGCCCACTGGGTCCGCGCCGACCAGCGATCCTCGCACATTAACACCATCCCCACTAGGGACAAATTATTTTTTTTACATTTATACCAAGCCAATTAACCTACATACCTGTACGTCTTTGGAGTGTGGGAGGAAACTGAAGATCTTGGAGAAAACCCACGCAGGTCACGGGGAGAACGTACAAACTCCGTACAGACAGCACCCGTAGTCGGGATGGAACCCGGGTCTCCGGCACTGCATTCGCTGTAAGGCAGCAACTCTACCGCTGCGCACTTGCGACTTAAAGAGAGAGATGATGTTTAAATGCAAGTTACTCCTTATTTATAACTGTTTTGAGGACAACAACACCAAAGCGTATCTGAGCTCTTCTCTCCCTGTATCAATAGGAAAGGTTTAGAGTGATAACAGACATGGGCAGGTGGGACTAGTATAGATGGGGCATCTTGGTCGGTATGGGCAAGTTGGGCTGAAGGGCCTGTACAACTTCACGACCCTATGACTCAAACTTGACAGAACCTTTGTGGGGTATAAAAGAGGTCCTTGAAATGCATGTTCATACAGCAATGTGCAGTAGATTGATACTTACAGGCCACAACATTGTGGACTCAGTGTATACAATAAAGAACAAATTTCCTCTCCAATCATTCCTTTACTTTAGTTTATTCTTAAGCTCTTAAGGATAGCAGAGTCAGGGGGTATGGGGAGAAGGCAGGAACAGGGTACTGATTGAGAATGATCAGCCATGATCACATTGAATGACGGTGCTGGCTCGAAGGGCCGAATGGGCACCTATTGTCTATTGTCTATTTTACATTAGAGATACAGCCCTAAAACAGGCCCTTAGGCCCACCAGGTTCGCGCTGACCAGCGGTCCCTACATACTAGCACTACCCTACGCAAAGCCAAAGCCAAACCTGTACGTGCAGCAGGAAACCGGAGCACCCGGAGAAAACCCACGTGGTCACGGGGCGAACGTACAAACTCCGTACAGACAACTACCCGTAGTCAGGATCGAACCCGGGTCTGTGGCTCTCTAAGGCAGCAACTCTACCGCTGCACCACCGGGCCGCCCCAGCACTGTTCCATCCTGAGGGGAGGAATGCCCAGGGTTTCGTTCCAATGCAACAATTTGCATGGTATTTTCTTATCAACAGTATTACAGTTGATTTTTCCTCCCTGACATTCATCGCGACGCCCAATCCCTATCAACTCAAAGCCCAGTTGCCAAGGATAGTTATAGTTGGTTTGCGAATCCTGTACACTGGAAACCTCCCTCCCACAGCCCATTTGAGCAGTCGCTCATTCAAGACAAAACCAACAGAAAACATGCCCATTTTACACAAAGTGTCCACTTCACTATGTTTTGGTACATTTAAGTGGCTAAGAATTACTTCAGTATCAAATGAAAGAGCAAGCCAGCCAAATGACCTTTGATTATTGGAAAATCCCTCTTATTTACAGGTCCCTGGACAATGGGATGCAATGTTTAGTTTTAGTTTAGAGATACAGCGCAGAAACAGGCCCTTTGGCCCACCGAGTCCGCGCCGACCAGCGATCTCTGCACATTAACACTACCAAACACACACTGGGGACAATTGACACTTATACCAAGCCAATTAACCTACAAACCTGCATGTCTTTTGGAGTGTGGGAGGAAACCGAAGATCTCAGAGAAAACCCACTCGGTCATGTGGAGAACGTACAGACAGCACCCATAGTCAGGATCGAACCCGGGTCCCCAGTGCTTCAAGTGGTGTAAGTCAGCAACTCTACTGCAATGCCACCGTGCCTGAATCAAAATGCTTGAATCAGTTGCCAAAGTTAAGTGTCCATACCTACATTAATATACAGCTCCTTAAATTTAAGAGTTGGCTGCCCTTAATGTTATTGAGTGCCAGAGACGTTTGCGGGTCTGGATGGACTACCTTTGATCTTATTTCTTAACGTTTTGTTATAAGTTGTGCAGAGAAGCTATTTCCAGACTGAATGAGATTGGATGTGAGAGAGAGACAGGAACATTGGGAATCTCCCTGGTCCACTCGTCCCTTCCTACCCAAACCACCCCATCCCCGGGCACTTTCCCTTGCAACCGCACGAGATGCAACACCTGTCCCTTTACCTCCCCCCTCAACTCCATCCAAGGACCCAAACAGTCTTTCCAGGTGAGACAGAGGTTCACCTGCACCTCCTCCAACCTTATCTATTGCATCCGCTGCTCCAGATGTCAGCTTATTTACATCGGCGAGACCAAACGCAGGCTCGGCGATCGCTTCGCTCAACACCTACGCTCGGTCCGCGTTGGCCAATCTGATCTCCCGGTGGCTGAGCACTTCAACTCCCCCTCCCACTCCCAGTCTGATCTTTCTGTCATGGGCCTCCTCCAGTGCCATAGTGAGGCCCACCGGAAATTGGAGGAACAGCACCTCATATTTCGCCTGGGCAGCTTGCAGCCCAGTGGTATGAACATCGACTTGTCCAACTTTAGATACTTCCTCTGTCCCTCTCTTCCCCTCCCCCTTCCCAGTTCTCCCTCTATCTTCCTGTCTCCACCTATATCCTTCCTTTGTCCCGCCCCCCTGACATCAGTCTGGAGAAGGGTCTCGACCCGAAACGTCGCCCATTCCTTCTCTCCTGAGATGCTGCCTGACCTGCTGAGTTACTCCAGCATTTTGTGAATCAAATTGAAGGATATGTTTAAAAAAACAAATTGCATTTATGACCCTCATAAACGTGGAGAGACCAGATGCCATTTCCATTCGACAAAGGACTGAAGAACAAGGGGTGATACAATGAAGGTAGTTGGGAATAAAAGGACAAAACTATCAGGAGGAATATGTGTGGGATGGAACGGTGAATGCTGGTTTACACTGAGGACAGACAAGAAAAAAGCTGGAGCGACTCAGCGGGTCAGGCAGCATCTCTGGAGACAAGGAATAGGTGATTTTTCGGGTCGAAACGTCGAGTCTGAAGAAGGGTCTCGAACCGAAACGTCACCCACTGCTTCTCTCCAGAGATGCTGCCTGGCCCGCTGAGTTACTCCAGCATTTTGTGCCTATCTGGAGGAATATCGTCATCGTGGTGTTGAGGGTGTGGAACGTGCAGCCAGCGAGAGAAGTCGGTGGGCATATTCCAATTGGAACTGAAAAGAAATAAACGCTGCAGGATGGGACAAACCAGTGTTGCCATTGGACAGCCTGGTTGCTCTTTCATGGGACCAGTACAGACCCGACGGGCCGAATGGCCTCCTCATGCTCCAACCACTCCGTGATCGCGACTCCTTGGTTCTGCAACAAAAATTTCGGACCAAGGAAAATGGAATCAAAGGCATATAAAACGCTAAGAATAACCAAATTATATTTCAGTGGCATTTAAGATGGAGTGGCGAATGTTGGTTTACACTGAAGACAGACAAAAAAAAAGCTGGAGTAACTCAGCGGGACTGGCAGCATCTCTGGAGAGAAGGAATGGTTGACCGGTGACGTTTCGGGTGATAGAAGGAATGGGTGATGCTTCTATCCAGAGATGCTGCCTGACTCGCTGAGTTACTCCAGCATTTTACGTCAGCATCTACAGTTGTTTCCTACACTATCCATCCAGAAACCTGTACAGATGCCTTTTTAACGTTGGGATAGTACCTGCTTAGGTGCTGTAACGTTGTATAATGCAGCACCTACGATGTTGTGATTGTAGTTCCCTCCTGTGGCAGCTCGTTCCATATACCTACCACCCTTTGTGTAAAACAAAAGTTCCTAAATAGTGATCAGTTTAACTTTGCATCATGTTTGGCACAAACATGGTGGGCCTGTACTGCTCTGTCGTGTGCTGTACTGTTCCATGTTCTATGTTCGAGCACAAAATAGTTTCTGAAGTACAACTTACCTACTGCCTTCCAATTTGCAGGACAATCCACTACAAGTGAGTGGGGTTCGGGATCCTGTAACACAGGGAGGAGGGTGCAGCAACTGGGTGAGCTGACAGGTTTAACACCCCCCCCCCTCCCCTCCCCACCCCCCTCTACATACAATTTGACAGCAGGTCCCAGACTTAAAGCGCAAATGTCAGGGCTTCGCTGGAGATCGAACCTACTGCCAATGATCGTGCCCAGAAATGTCGAGCAGATGTCCGAATCCCTCTAGGAACCATCGCTTGAACCGTTACACCTCTCCGCACTACCCACCCTCCCTCCCTCCCTCCCTCCCTCCCTCCCTCCCTCCCTCCCTCCCTCCCTCCCTCCCTCCCTCCCTCCCTCCCTCCCTCCCTCCCTCCCTCCCTCCCTCCCTCCCTCCCTCCCTCCCTCCCTCCCTCCCTCCCTCCCTCCCTCCCTCCCTCCCTCTCTCTCTCCCTCTCCCTCCCTCCCTCCCTCCCTCCCTCCCTCGCTCTCTCGGATAAAGATGAATAAAGGAAGCAAACGTCAATTGCAGTGCTTAAATAGCTCCAACATGCTGAACTGTTGCAATTTGAGCGAGACCGAAAAAAAAGCTGCTCGGCAATCATCTCGAATTGCAGAAAGCTCTGCTTGTCATTTGCAATAACACGAAGCAATCAATTGTGCATCTCGAATTACCCGCTGGATAGTTCATCAGGCAACGGGAACCACTAAAATCAAAGTGTTTGTGCATTAGCGAAAATACTACCAGTCGGCCTGGTGTCTTCACACAGGCTCTGCAGAGGCACACGTCTTCTGTGTTTGCAGTTACAGGAGCTGCACAAAGCGGATATTTAAGAATTAAAATTACAACACGCACTGGGCAGTTTCGGATCAATACGCTCTCTGCAAAGCATCTGATCATTTAACTACAGTGATATTTAATATCTTAACTGCAGCCGTGTCAAACACGGATTAACTGCATCCCTCATGTGATGTGCTCGAGCACTAAGGCTTGCCCCGTTAAAAGATGCTGAAGGAATTGCTGCTTGAATAAAAAGGTTTTATTGTTGGGAATGGACCCACCCTAGTACGTCGTGGTTAAAACAAAACGATTGAGAGAAAACTAGAAGCGATTGTTTCAATGTAGAAGCAAGTAACCGCAGATGCTGGTTTACACCAGAAAAAGGACACAAAGTGCTGGAGTAACTCAGCGGGTCAGGCAGCATCTCTGGAGAAAAAGGATGGGTAACATGTTAGATGTGTGTGTGTGTGTGTGTGTGCACATGTATGTGTATATATATATATATATATATATAGATATATATGTACATACACATGTACACACACCCATATATATACACAGTAATGTGTGTGTATATATATATGTATATATATATATGTATATATATATATATATATATATATATATATATATATATATCTCGGTTCCCTTATCCCTAACCAGTCTGAAGAAGGGTCTTGATCTGAAACGTCATCTATTCCTTCTCTCCAGAGATGCTGCCTGTCCTGCTGAGTTACTCCAGCATTTTGGTTCTATCTTTGGTTTAAACTAGCATCTGCAGTTCCTTCTTACACATAAATATATATATATATATATATATATATATATATATATGCGTGTGTGTGTGTGTGTGTGTGTGCGTGTGTGCGTGTGTGAGTGTGCGTGCGTACAAACACACACACACATTTATATATGATGTGATGTGTGTACATATATGTGTGTTTGCATGTGTGTGTGTATGTATGTGTTTGTGTGGATATTATAGACTTTAAAATTATAATTTCAGAAACACACATGCACAATTTATTTTGTGTGTTCTACAATATCTATTGCAATCAACCTGAAGAAAGGTCCCAACCCAAAACAACACCTACCCATGTCTGCCAGAGACGCTGCCTGACCCATTGAGTTATTCCAGCGGTCTTTTACTGCTAATATTCTTGCTTTGCCCGTACTACCAATCATTCATCTTATTTTTGGTCACTGCACCTTCCCAGGGAACAAAAGTAATTGCACTTAAAGTGAAATTCTGTGGGGCATTCTGAGAAATGCATTAACGACCACATAATTACAAACTCGGTTTATTTCTCTGCAGTGAAAATTGCTTGTCTCGTTGTTATTTATCACGGATGTTAACTCTCCTCATTGGTATGATTTTCCAGAGGGCAAAGGAAGTGATTTTGACCCAGTTTTCCCATTGTGATCTCACTTCTCTCGGCTCCATAATTACTTCCATCCCTTTAGTTTTCTCCTCCAGTTCTGGCCTCTCTGTCCTCATCATCACGGTCACTCCCAAAATTAATCTCTCCGCCCTTTGCAGCTGTACCTTCATCTGCCAAGGTTCAAGTTCCCTCCGTAAAAACACCATGCCTTACAATCCACTACTGGGCACTCCTTCCTAGCACTCTTTAGCAAGGAGAACATGAGAAGGATACATGAGAACAAAAAACAGACAGCCAATATCATCAGTCCCACACCACCCTCGACATTCATTTAACTCCTCAAAGGCCTAGCTGTCTGAACGCTGTGAACTCCAGGTTCAAAATAGCTTCTTCCCAATAACCATCTTTAAAACTGCACAACATTAACATCAACGATGAACTTCTGTGGACTGATGTTTTTTTTGCACTAGTATTCAGTTTAGCTTAGAGATACAGTGCAGAAACAGGTCCTTCATCCCAAGTCCGTGCCAACCAGTGATCCCTGCACATTAGCACTACCCAACACACACTAGGGACGATTTACAATCTTTACAGAGACCAATTAACCTCCAAACTTGTCCGTCTTCGTAGTGTGGAATGAAACCGGAGCACCCGAGGAAAGCCCATGCAGGTCATGGGGAGAACGTACAAACTCTGCACAGACAACGCCCGTAGTCAGGATCGAACCCAGGTCTCTGGAGCTGTACGGCAGCAACTCTACCGCTGCACCACCGTGCTGCCCCGTAATACCTGCTGTGCTGTAATAACTGTTCTTAATTTATCAAGTTTTTGTTTATTATACGTTATCTGTGTGTATTGTGCATACAAACCTGTTAAGCGGCTGTAAGTAAGAATTTCATTAGTTTGCTGTCAGTATAGATGACAATTAAACACTTTTGACTTGGCGTAAAAAACTATCCACGAAGCCAACTTGGCCATTCAATAAGATTACAATTGATCTTATTCCTCGTCCATGGTGCCTAATCCGCACATCTTCTGATCTCTTCAGTTTCCAAAGGTTAATGTCATACAGCAGGGAAATGAATCCTTCAGCCAACTCGTCCATGCTGAACATGATGCCCTATCTAAGCTTAGTTTAGAGTTACAGCATGGAAACAGGCCCTTCAGCCCACTGAGACCATGCCGACTAGCGATCGCCCATGAACTGTCCTCCACACTGGAGACAATGTACTGACGTCAATTAACGCACAACCCTGCACGTCGTTGGAGTGTGGGAGGAAACCGGAGCATCCGGAGAAAACCCACGCGGTCACAGGGAGAACGTACAAACTCCGTACAGACGGCGCCCGTGGACAGGATCGAACCCGGCTCTCTGGCGCAGTAAGGGGGCAACTCTACCTCCCGTGCCACCCTCAGCGGGAGGGCAGCAAGGGGACAAAAGATGGTAAATGCAAGAGGCAGCAGCAGCTGAGTGTGAAAAGGCCAAGTGTAATGATGATCATGCAGCCAGCCTGATTCATTACAACGGCTAGTCAAAGAGCACTCTCCCTGCCAATGTGAACCCAACTGCTTACTTCCATCTAGAATGGACACAAAATGCTGGAGTAACTCAGCAGGACAGGCAGCATCTCTGGAGAGAGGGAATGGGTGACAACGTCACTTATTAGTTTTCTCCAGAGACACTGCCTGTCCCGCTGAGTTACTCCAGCATTTCGTGTCTATCTTTGGTATAAACCACCATCTGCTGTTCCTTCCTACACAGGCATACTTCTATCTTGCTAGCAATCAGGCCGGCAATAGTAATATGCATTCAGAAATGTTCCAAGTCTGACTGATAGACATCTTTATTTTGCAAGGGTTGTTAGTAAACAGATTGCAGATGGGAAGGTGATAGCAGCAGGGTTTCACTGACTTCCACGTTGTTTTTAACAGAGAAGGGAGCCCTGTTGATCTGCAATTACTAGGCTGATTCATGGAACAGGTATTTGAAATAATCACAAGTGACCTGCTCGTTCCTCCCTGACCCCTCCACTACCAGAAGAACATTCATTTACCCAACCATTTAATATGACAGCATTAACCTTTCAGTAAACACTCAAAGGACAGGGGAAATCAGTTGGCGTGCACGGTCTCGGAACATTTCTCAGCTAACAAGACAGCCACATGGCCTCCCCCCATTGTGTCTCAACAGGAAGCAGATGGGCAGATGTTGTGTTTCGTATTTGTCCCTCTTGTCCCCTGATAGAGTCATAGAAACAGGCCCTTTGCACCAACTTGTCCACACCGGCCAACATGTCCCGTCTACACTTGTCCCACCTGCCGGTGTTTGGCCCATATCCCTCTAAACATGTCCTGTCCATGCACCTGTCTAACTGTTTGTTAAACATTACGATAGAACCTGCCTCAACTATCTCCTCCGGCAGCTCATTCCATACACCTACTACCCTTTGTGTGAAAATGTTACCCCTCAGGTTCCTATTAAATCTTTCTCCCTTCACCTTAAACCGATATCCTCTGGTTCTCGATTCCCCATCTCTGGGCAAGAATCTGTGCGTCTACCCGACCTGTTCCTCTCGTGATTTTGTACACCTGTATAAGATCACTCCTCGTCCTCCTGCGCTTCAGGGAATAGAGTCCCAGCCTACTCAACCTCTCCCTAAGGCTCGGGCCCTCGAGTCCTGGCAACATCCTCATAAATCTTCTGATTTCTTCTGGGGATCCATTGAGTTTAAAAGTTCCCAGAGATAGATTGGTACAAATCCAGTGAATTGGTAAGTGTCCATGACTGCGGCATAGTGGTGCAGTGGTAGAACTGCTGCTTTACAGTGCCAGGGTCTTGGGTTCGATCCTGATTATGGGTGCTGTCTGTACGGAGTTTGTACGTTCTCCCTGTGACCGTGTGGGTTTACTCCAGGTGCTCCAGTTTCTTCCCACACTCCAAAGATGTACAGATTTGTAGGTTAATTGACTTCTATAGATTGCAAATTGTCCATTGTGTGTAAGGTTGTGCTGGTGTACGGGGTGATCGCTGGTCTGTGTGGATTCGGTGAGCCGAAAAAGCCTGTTTCCACGCTGTCTTTCTAAAGTCTACAGACTGCCCTGGTGAAGTTTCATCTTAATTACGTTCCAGCATAAAACTCCCAAAGGAAAATCGTCGGGTCTGGAATCATTTACCAACCCAAATTTGGATAAAGGAACAATAGATGGTAGAACATATGATATTTGATACTAATTGCCTTTAAAATCCTTATGCCAAGACAATATGGAGAGATAGGGTGATGGGGATAGGCGGTTATATTTTAAATAATGATAACTGTGTTATACTTTTAGAAATAGGTGAATGAGTACTTGCTTCCATAAAGTATGTCTTCTGATCGTTCCACCTGTTATTTGTCTTTACAAACGTTGACACATGGAACTTTACACCTGCAGTGTGCTAAAACCTAACCACACCGATCTACAATGAACTCTATTTTGGTCGCGCTAAGTACTTTGCATTAATATCGTCTGATTATTATCGTTTGGTGACCTGGTATTTTATTGCATGTTTCTTTGTTGTGTTGTTGCATTTACTATGCATGTGAAGCTGCTGCACGTAGGAATTTCATTGTTCCATTCCCAGTGACAATACTTTATGTGTACTTCCCCTTCCCATTCCCACACGGACCATTCTGTCCTGGGCCTCCTCCATTGTCAGAGTGAGGCCTAGCACAAATTGGAGGAACAGCACCTCATATTTTGTTTGGGCAACAGTGGTATTTATTTCACAAAATGCTGGAGTAACTCAGCAGGTCAGGCAGCATCTCAGGAGAGAAGGAATGGGTGATGTTTCGGGTCGAGACCCTTCTTCAGACGTCACCCATTCCTTCTCTCCAGAGATGCTGCCTGTCCTGCTGAGATACTCCAGCATTTTGTGTCTGTCTCCTCCATCAGTGGCTGATTGGAAGCATCAGCAGACTCGTGGGCTGATGGTGAAAATAACATCAGGGCGGGTATGGTGCAGCAGGTAGTAGAGCAGGAGGTGGCGCTGCAATTGAGTCACACACGAAGAGGCAGAAGAGAGGTCCCCCTTCCTTACAATGCATTTTGATGCAAACATAGGAATAAATGTTAGGCTCTTACATCTGAACCATTTCCCAGTATTAACCCCATCAGCACACTGGCAAGAATAACGTCCTTCTCTTCATATGCAGTGTCGTCAAGTCAAGTCAAGTCAAGTCAATTTTATTTGTATAGCACATTTAAAAACAACCCACCTTGACCAAAGTGCTGTACATCAGTTCAGGTACTAAGAACGAACATACAATGGCACACAAACATAACAGCACGTACATAAACAGTTCCCAGCGCCCTCTCAAAGGGCCTCAAACGCTAGGGAGTAGAAATAGGTTTTGAGCCTGGACTTAAAGGAGTCGATGGAGGGGGCAGTTCTGATGGGGAGAGGGATGCTGTTCCACAGTCTCGGAGCTGCAACCGCAAAAGCGCGGTCACCCCTGAGCTTAAGCCTAGACCGCGGGATAGTCAGTAGCCCCAAGTCGGCCGACCTGAGGGACCTGGAGATAGAGTGGTGGGTTAGAAGATTTTTGATATAGAGGGGGGCAAGCCCGTTTAGGGCTTTGTATGTGTGCAGTATAGAAGCCCATTGAAAAACATGCCGCCCATCCATCACCTGCTCACACTAGTTCTATGTTATCCCACTTTCGCATCCACTCCCTACACACTAGGAACAGTTTACAGAGGCCAATTCACCTACAAACCTGCACGTCTTTGTGATATGGGAGGAAACCCACATGGTCACAGTGAGAACGTGCAAACTCCGCTCAGACAGCGCCCAAGATCAGGATCGAACCCAGGTCTCTGATGCTGTGAGGCAGCAGCTCCACCAGCTGTTCCACCGTGCACTTACAATACTGGATAGAATGCAACCAAGGCTTTTCACTGTAACTTGGTACACGTGACTAGTAAACTAAACTCAAAGAGGAAATAGACACTTTGATTGTCTTGGTTTAAGGCAAGGCAGACAACATTTACAATTTTTACCCAAGCCAATTAACCTACAAACCTGCAAATCTTTGGAGTGTGGGAGAGAACCGGAGACCCGGAGAAAACCCACACAGTCACGGGGGAGAACGTACAAACACCATGCAGACAGCACCTGTAGTCAGGACCGTAGCCGGTTCTTTGGCACTGCAAGGCAACAACTCTACCGCTGTGCCACTGTGCCACCTGGTGACATCTATGTACTAAAACTCTCGTTTGTTATCTTGTTTGTGACGGAACTTCAGCCACAACGGTACACGATAGCGCAACAATTTTAGGCCCACCTTACTCACCATTGTCACTTTAGTGATAATGCAAGTAGTTTTATTGAAATCGGTCTTATTTCACATTTTAAAGTTTAAAAGGAGGTGAGGGGGAGGGGAGGAGGGATGGAGGGGGGAAGGGGGGAGTGGGGGAGAAGGGAGAGGGGAGGGGGGGTTGAGGAGAGAGGGGAGGGGAAGAACAGGGTGCTACACCAATGCAGGAGAGGTTTGGGCCCAACGAGTCCACTTTGTCTAGTCTTTTTATAAATAATAATAATAATAATAATCCATTTATTTTATATAGCGCCTTATCGCATGCTCAAAGCACTTTACAAAAACAATTAACATAGAAACAAACAGACAAACTATCCTGACGGAAAAGCGGCGAATACACAACGCCAGCGTCCTCTCACGTCAGGGTCCGGCAGTAGACATTAAAAAGCACAAGACACACAGATATAATTTTTTACACAAACAGCCATCACAGTGATTGCTCCAGTCACACCCTCACTGTGATGGAAGGCAAAGTCTTATCTCCTCCTCGTTCTTCTCCCGTGGTGCCACGAGGTGATCGAGGCTCCCAACCTTTTGAAGCCCCCACCGGGCGATGGAAAGTCCCAGGGCCGAGCCGAGCAGGCCGATGAAAGTCCTGAGCCCCCACCGGGCGATGGAAAGTCCCAGGGCCGAGCCGAGCAGGCCGATGAAAGTCCTGAGCCCCCACCGGGCGATGGAAAGTCCCAGGGCCGAGCCGAGCAGGGCGATGAAAGTCCTGAGCCCCCACCGGGCGATGGAAAGTGCTGCGGCCGAGCCACGCAGGGCGATGAAGGGCCTGCGAGCGGGTCGATCGTACCTTGCGCTTCGGGGCGGTCGAAGCTGCTACGGCTGGAGCTCCCAAAAGCCGGTCGCCAGCCAGGGACCTGCGAGCTCCCGATGTTGCGGTCTGCAGGGCCCACGGCCGAAGCCTCCGAGATGGTAAGTCCAGGCCATGCGACCGGAGTCTTCAAGGTCGATCCCAGCTGGAGGCCGCCGACTCCACGATGTTAGGCCGTAGCGCGAACGGAGATACGACACGGTAAAGGTCGCATCTCCGTTGAGGAGGAGATTTGAAAAAAGGTTTCCCCCAACCCCCCCACCACCCCCCCACATACACAGAGTTAAAAATAAAACAAAACGTACATTTAACGACGACAATGACAAAAAACAACAACAAAAAACAGAGAGACTGCCGGTGAGCCGCAGCTGCAGAACACAGCCACGCCCGCAAAAGGTAGACCAAGTAGACATCATATCCCTCCGGGTTCCCTGCATGTCCACTGCCTATCCAAAAGCACTTAACACACACTATCTTATCTGCCTCCACCACTACCCCTGGCAGCGCCTTCCATGGTGTCGTTCATCTTTAAGGAGACAATACAAGTAGATTTTGGGCTAATTTGGGTTGTTTTTTTCTGGAGCATCGTACCTGAGGAGAGATCTGAGAGCAGTATGTGAAATGATGAGGGGCGTGGGTAGAGTAGACCGTCAGAATCTACTTTCCTAGAGTAGGGAAGGAATATCAAGGATGAGAGAGGGCAGAGCTTTAAGGTGGGAGGGGCAAAGTTTAAATGAGATGTGCAGGACAGGTATTTTTGTGCACAGAGGGTGGTGTGTGTCTGGAACGAACTGCCAGGGGTAGTGGTGGAGGCATGGTACGATCGTTGCATTTAAAAGGCTTTTGGATACGTAGGGAATGGAGGGACACGTGCAGGCAGAGGAGATTAGTTTAACGGTATTAGGTTTAGCATGGACATTTTGGTCCGAAGGGTCTGTTCTTGTGCTGCATCATTTTATGCTCTATGTTTAATTGCCCTATGAGTGAACCACATGGTGTATTCCGAGTCACATATAATACAGAACCAGTATGGGGGTGGCACAGTGGCGCAGGGGTAGAGTTGCTGCCGTACAACGCCAGAGCCTTGGGTACAATCCTGGCCTTGGGTGCTGTCTGTACAGAGTTTGTACGTTCTTTGTATTCTCTGAATACATTCAAGAGAGAGCTAGATAGAGCTCTTAAGGATAGCGGAGTCAGGGGGTATGGGGAGAAAGCAGGAACGGGGTACTGATTGAGAATGATCAGCCATGATCACATTGAATGGCGGTGCTGGCTCGAAGGGCCGAATGGCCTATTCCTGCACCTATTGTCTATTGTCTATTGTTCTTCCTGTGATCGCGACAAAGTTTTCAGGCGCTCCGGTTTCCTCCCGCATTCCAAAGACGTACAGGTTTGTAGGTTAACCGGCTTCTGTACAACTGTAAATTGTCCCCAGTGCGTGTATGATAACGTTAGTGTGCGCGATGGTCAGTGGTCGGTGCGGGCTCGGTAGGCCGAAGGGCCTGTTTCCACGCTGTGTCTCTGAAATCTAAAATAAATCTAAAGTAAGCGGAGCAGAAGTGAGGAGGGAAGACGCCCATTATTGTCAGACCTCGTAGCAAACGACTGATTTTGTTGTACCATTTCAAACCTTCCCATTTTGTAAACAAAACCCTAAATGGATTTAGTGATCAGTCTGAAGAAGGTATTTATTCACAAAATGCTGGAGTAACTCAGCAGGTCAGGCAGCATCTCAGGAGAGAAGGAATGGGCGGCGTTTCGGGTCGAGACCCTTCTTCAGACTGATGTCAGGGGGGCGGGACAAAGGTCTCGAAGAAGGGTCTCGACCCGAAACGTCACCCATTCCTTCTCTCCAGAGATGCTGCCTGTCCCGCTGAGTTACTCCAGTATTTTGTGTCTACCTTCGATTTAAACCAGCATCTGCAGTTTTTTTTGTTTCCTAAATGGATTTACTTGAATTTAAACTCCCTAGCTTCTGTGGTGGGATTTGAACTCATGCCTTCGGATCCACTCCCTGGGCTGCAGACAGTGAATTTGTGCAATAAATATGGTACAGTAAATTAGACACATCACTACCAAAGAGGTGTTAGGTCAAGTAAATCAGCCGTGGGTCAGGGCTGGTGCATTGAAAGTAACAGAGGAGGCCAGGGAAGAAAAGGCAAAGAGGCGAAGCGGAGCGAGATAGTACGAGACATGTACTCGCAGTGAGAGAGAGGGGCAACGAGAGAGTGGCCAAATCTCGTCACCAGGTGATCCCAGAGACAGGGCACTGACCGCGATACTGTGAGAGAGAAAACACACAGTCCCCACGAATGCAAAACGCAGACAGGTTCTCGACCAAAATAAGCCTCTCACACATGGAAGCTGTATGGTTTAAACAGATGAGGGGCCCATGGAAAGAAAAGGCACATTACACGAGGGAGCACGGCAGAAAAAAACACAGGGCTTCAGTGGAGAGCAGATGGAGCCTGTGTGGGTCAGTGTGTTCAGCAGGGATACAGCTGTTGTCCTGATGAACTCATGAGTAATAATTATTTAATAGATTGGCAATTTGTAAGCATATGGGAATAAGCTGGAGGGATTTTTTTATTAGCTATTTGAAGTGAGTTTCTTATTATACAGTGAAGTCGTCTCTTCCTTCAACAGGACCTCAGTGCCACCCCCGCTCCTGCTCCAAAATAGCCCTGTGTTAATCACGATTCCTCAGCTTAAGGTGAGTAAGTAGCGGCTGACTCATGTTTGCAGTTTCCCAGGGATTTTGGCACATGTGGGGGCTCCAGTCGTTAGTTTAGTTTCGTTTAGAGATACAGGCCCTTCGGCCCACCCAGTCCACGCCGACCAGCGATCACCCCGTACACGAGCACGATCCTGCACACTCGGGACAATTTACAGAAGCCAATTAACCTACAAACCTCTGCATCTTTGGGGTGTGGGAGGAAACCGGAGCACCCGGAGAAAACCCACACGGTTACGGGGAGAACGTGCAAACTCCACACAGACAGCACCCATAGTCCGGATCAAAACCAGGTCTCTGGGGTTATAAGGCAGCAACTCTACCGCTGCGCCACCGTGTCGCACTGAGCCTTAAGCTAACCCTGAGACACTCAGTTTAGTTTAGATTTTTTTTTAGATTTTAGAGATACAGGCCCTTCGGCCAACCGAGTCCGCGCCGCCCAGCGATCCCCGCACATTAATACTATCCTACACACACTAGGGACAATTTTTTTAAACATTTACCCAATCAATTAACCTACATACCTGTACGTCTTTGAAGTGTGGGAGGAAACCGAAGATCTCAGAGAAAACCCACGCAGGTCACGGGGAGAACGTACAAACTCCGTACAGACGGCGCCCATAGTCAGGATCGAACCTGAGTCTCCGGCGCTGCATTCGCTGTAAGGCAGCAACTCTACCACTGCGCCACTGTGCCACCGTGCCGCCCTGTAGTTTAGTTTAGTTTAGTTTAGTTTAGTTTATTGTCACGTGTACTGAGGTACAGTGAAAAGCTTTTATTGCGTGCTGACCAGTCAGCGGAAAGTCTATACATGATTACAATCGAGCCGTCCACGGCTTACAGATACATAGTAATGGGAACAATGTGAATAATGTGAAGATTCCAGTAAAGTCCAATTAAAGATAGTCCGAGGGTCTCCAGAGGTAGATAGTAGTTCAGGACTGCTCTCTGGTTGTGTAAGAAAATAACTGCAGATGCTGGTACAAATCGAAGGTATTTATTCACAAAGTGCTGGAGTAACTCAGCAGGTCAGGCAGCATCTCAGGAGAGAAGGAATGGGTGACGTTTCGGGTCGAGACCCTTCTTCAGACTGAAGAAGGGTCTCGACCCGAAACGTCACCCATTCCTTCTCTCCTGAGATGCTGCCTGACCTGCTGAGTTACTCCAGCACTTTGTGAATAAACACCTCTCTGGTTGTGGTAGGATGGTTCAGTTACCTGATAACAGCTGGGAAGAAACTGCCCCTGAATCTGGAGGTGTGCGTTTTCACACTTCTGTACCTCTTGCCCCATGGGATCTTCAGATTGCGGGTTCCACCCTGATAGCTGGTACCATGAGCCGCATGCACACCACTCCAGAATCACTCGCTCCAATCAGAGATCTCCCAAGCTGGCACGGTGGGTTAATTTCCTCAATGCTATCGCCGGGTCCATAAATTCCTGATGTACGTATAGGCATTGGTCGGGAAAGAGGCCCTTTGGCCCATCATATCCGTGCTGGTCATCAAGTCTCTATCTAGACTAGTTCCAATTTTTCAGCATTTGGGCCTGAGTCTTTTTGACATTTCAAATGCTCTTTCAAATATTTCTTAAATGTTGTTAAGGTTGTAAAACCCTGCTTCCAGCACCATATTTCAGATTTCAGCCACACTCTGAGTAAAAAAAAATCTTCCTCCTTTGCCTTCCAAATCTTTGACGTCTGAACTTAACCTTTGCCCTCAGGTTAGAGACACCATTTTCTCAGGGCAAAGGTTTCTCAATGTCTATGCCCCTCATTATGTTGGACACCTCAATCCCATCCCTCATCCCTCCATTTTCTCCACTTTTCACTGCAAAGTAAACAAACCTACTCTATTCACTTTCTCCTCAATGCTGAAATGTTCCATCACTGGCGAATCTCCTCTGCATTCTCTACAGTACAATGACATCCTTTCTCAAGAGTGGACACCAAAACGTCACACAGGACCAAAGATACCAGAGGAACAAGATGAACCACTCCGTTCAAATCGCCTATACTGAAGTGTAGTACGCAAAGGAGCCATTTTAGTAGGCAAAACCCACCATCCGTTATGCCTCTCATAGTGTAATCAGTGTTTTGGGGGAACAGTATTAAAATGCAGAATATATCTCATCTATCAATTCACAGATTTTTGTTATTTTTATTTTAAAATGTTTCTGCAAGTTTCTGCAAGTTTCTGCCTACTAAAATGGCACGGTGACATACTATGGTTTTTGAGGGTCGAGTGGTCTATCTTGTTCCTCTAGTATCTTTGCACAGTACACCCTGGACTGTGGCCCATCCCACTGCCAAATTTCCCCCCACAACATTAGCAAACGTCTCTACGAGGATCTTGGACCCATTCCAGTTCAGATCCAACTTGTCTGCCTTGTACAAGTCCCATCACCTTCTCTGAGGATTTCAGTGGATGAAAATACCTTGCACAATGAACCTTCACCTTTCACTGACTGTCCCAACTGTTTTCATTACTGATTTTAGTTTTAGAGATACAGCGAGGAAACAAGCCCTTTGGTCCACCAAGTCCGCGCCGCCCAGCGATCCCCGCACATTAACACTATCCTACACGCACTAGGGACAGTTTTACATTTATACCAAGCCAATTAACCTACAAACCTGTACGTCTTTGGGGTGTGGGAGGAAACCGAAGATCTCGGAGAAAACCCAGGCAGGTCACGGGGACAACGTACAAACTCCACATAGACAGCGCCCGTAGTCGGGATCAAACCCGGGTCTCTTGCGCTGCAAGGCAGCAACTCTGCCGCTGCGCCACCGTGCTGACCAGAGCCATCCTGTGCACAAATTGGCTGCTCCATTTGCCACCATGTAAATGGTCACTGCTTTTATGTGAGTAACTGGAGGATGCAAAAGAAGGTTACAATCATTGTTTACCCCACAACCAGTTAGCAAAAGCACTCGTCTTATTGCTTGTGGGATCTTGCTATGCCTGAGTAGTGACTCCCAACATGTTATGTTCTGTATGACGAGCCGTGAGAGCCCTTTGGAATGGCATTGAGAGCCTCAGGTCCATGTATTTGGAAGCATCTTAGGCTGTGTGTAAATGGCAGCGTACCGGCTCACAAATCAGACACCTCCTGCCCCATCTCTGGAAGAGTCTGTGAGTCCCACATGGACCACACACCAGACACCTCGCAACCCACAGTGTGGTAGCAAATCATCCTCGATCCCGAATACCTCGATGCCCAAGAAGAAGAAGAAGGGGAATATTTCAGGATCGCAAGCTCAGGATAACTGTCAGAGTTGACAAGAACTTACGATTATATTGCGTAGGAAGGAACTGCAAATGCTGGTTTAAACCGAAGGCATGCACTACAGGCTGGAGTAGGAATGGGTGACGTTTCGGGTCGAGACCCTTCTTCAGACCCTTCATCTGAAGAAGGGTCACAACTTGAAACGTCACCCGTTCCTTCTCTCCAGAGGTGCTGCCTGTCCCGCTGAGTTACTCCAGCTTCTTGTGTCTATCTTACGATTATATTGTTCCATAAAAGGTGCCCTGAGGCATTTCACAGGAACGTTCTCAAATTTGATGGTGAGTCACGCATGATGTTGGGGAAGATGGATGAATATTCGATAAAAAGCATATCTTCAGAAGAGTCTTAAAGGTCGTGGTGCTTATGGTGAGTTCTGGTGACTGTATCGAATGGTGAGTTCTGGTGACTGTATCGAATGGTGAGTTCTGGTGACTGTATCGAATGGTGAGTTCTGGTGACTGTATCGAATGGTGAGTTCTGGTGACTGTATCGAATGGTGAGTTCTGGTGACTGTATCGAATGGTGAGTTCTGGTGACTGTATCGAATGGTGAGTTCTGGTGACTGTATCGAATGGTGAGTTCTGGTGACTGTATCGAATGGTGAGTTCTGGTGATGGAGCGTTCTGACGACTGGGTTTTAGCAGTCTGCCTGGGAGACCATCCCACACTATATCCGTTGTGCACTTTGCTTGCAAGGCCTGCAGGATGTTTTGTGCTGACCATGGCCTGGCGGTCACGTCAGTGTGTTCTCCTGAAAGACAAGTAGTGTGGCAAAGTCCAACTGAATGGAACGTTGTGCGGCAATAAGGTCAGGCTCAGACCAGGGGTGTCTGGGGTTGTCTAGGGTGACTGCCAGGCCAGAGGGTCGGAGTGGGCAACGCACCTGCTCCACATACGAAACACGATGAGTGCCCCCACACCTAATAGCCGTGCTCTTCCCCGCCACTGACAGGGACCGCGGCTCCACCAGTCCCACCATTCTGTTGGACCGTGCCCATCTGATCCAGCTCTTCCAAGCCACATCTCCAGCACCTTCAGGACGGTTGCCTGGGTGGCACGGTGGCGCAGCGGTAGAGTTGCTGCCTTACAGTGCTTGCAGCGCCGGAGACCCACACTCCAAAGACGTACAGGTTTGTAGGTCAATTGGCTCGGTAAATGTGAAAATTGTCCCCAGTGGGTTTTTTTTAGATTTAGAGATACAGCGCAGGAACAGGCCCTTCGGCCCACCGGGTCCGCGCCGCCCGGCGATCCCCGCACATTAACACTATCCTACACACACCAGGGACAATTTTTACATTGCCCAGCCAATTAACCTACAAATCTGTACGTCTTTGGAGTGTGGGAGGAAACCGAAGATCTCGGAGAAAACCCACGCAGGTCACGGGGAGAACGTACAAACTCCGTACAGACGGCGCCCGTAGTCAGGATCGAACCTGAGTCTCCGGCGCTGCATTCACTGTAAGGCAGCAACTCTACCGCTGCGCCACCGCCTATTTCCGCGCTGTATCTCTAAACTAAATTAAAGTCAGACCTGACAGTGAAAGGGAACACGGGTGAACCGGTCTGGCCAGTTACTGAAAAGCTCTGGTCTCTCTCTTCCTGCGGTTGACACTGGCACGGACAACCATCTCAAACTGATTGATCACAGATGCTGATCAACCCCTGGACCCACCTTGGAAACAAGTAGAAGATGGTCTTGGTCATGTCATCCATGCTCAGCGAGGCTTCAACACAAGTTGCCTCTTCCCCCTCTCATCTGCCGGGTATCATCATGCCTCCGATGCCCATTTTCTTTCCAATGGATTTGGCAAAGGGTTCATTGGATGTAAAGAAGACAGGGGAGCATGGGGAAGTCAGCCTGACTCCAGGCTTGATGGGGAACTTACCTGTTTTCCATCCGTTGATTTGGACTGCACTATATCGTATAGAACAGTCAGATCCAATTCCCAATTCCCTCCCGAGAGCCCATTCTGGAGAACACCTCCTTCATGAATATGTTTGATGTCCATTCAACGCCTTCTCCTGGTCCAAACTGACCAACCAAATGACCACCCCCTGACCTGCATGTAGACAATGCTATCCCTGAGCTGTCAGAGATGTTCCTGTCCCAATTTGCCACAAATGAAATTGGAAGACAGCGCAAGAACAGGCCCTTCGGCCCAAAGTGTTTGTGCCGAACATGATGCAAGAACATCACTTATTTTTCAGGATTAGATTAACCTTTCCATAAACCTCCTGCTACGTTTAATGCAACAAACATGCTTTTAGTCATCTACTCTTTAGCACGTCATGACAAACTTAGTTGGGCATTTAGTCCTATGTTGCACATATTGTTACAGCGCGTTTAATTCACTCACTAGGCTTCCCAGTGCAACAAACCCATGGTATTACCATGGTAAATCCTAACCAATTCTAACCAATCCCAAAGGGCCTTACAGCGCCAGAGACCCGGTTTCGATCCCGACTACGGGTGCTGTCTGCACGGAGTTTGAACATTCTCCCCTTGACTGCGTGGGTTTTCTCCGAGATCTTCGGTTTCCTCCCACAATCCAAAGGTTTGTAGGGTTATGGGCTTGGTATAAATGTAAGGGGTCTCTGGTAAGTCTAGGGTGGTGTTAATGTGCGGGGATCACAGGTCGGTGCAGACTTGGTAGGCCGAAGGGCCTGTTTCCTCGCTGTGTCTCGAAACTGAACTAAACTAAACTAAACAAATATAGAGGAGTGTGTTTTGGTGGGAACTCAGAGGAACCACAGTGAGGATATTGGCCATTGGTCCTTGCTTCATTAGTTCATCAGGATCAAAGGATCATACGTTCCAGGAGCAGAATTAGGCCATACCACCCATCAAGTCTACTCCGCCATTCAATCATGGCTGATCGATCTTTCTCTCTCGACCCCATTCTCCTGCCTTCTCCCCATAACCCCTGACACCCGTACTAATCAGGAATCTGGCAATCTCTGCCTAAAAACATCCTTTGGCTTGGCTTCCACAGCCTTCTGTGGCAATGAATTCCCCAGATTCACCACCCCTCTGACTGAAGAAATTCCTCCTCCTTTCTAAAGTTAGGTCCTTTTATTCTGAGGCTGTGGCCTCTGGTCCTAGACTCTCCCACTAATGGAAACATCCTCTCCACAGCCTCTCTATCCAGTCCTTTCACTATTCAGTAAGTTTCAATGAGGTCCCCCCTCATCCTTCTAAACTCCAGCGAGTACAGGCCCAGTGCTGTCGAACGCTCATTCTATGTTCCTGGGATAATTCTCTTAAACCTCGTCTGGACCCTCTCCAACACAAGCACATCTTTCCTCAGACATGGGTCCCAAAACCTCCGCAGTTGTGATGCTATTCAAATGCAACCTATTGTTGTACCTTGTGTCGCCCAGCAGAGAAGGCTGAAGTCAGTTTAAGCATGTCCCCAGGTGTTTCTGCGTGTGAAGGCTTCTTCCTCGCTGTTTAACTGTGCTGTCTGTCCCTGTCTTGTCCCCATTTCCAGCCTCATCACATCCACCGCTCAGTAACAAGAGGTGGAGTGCCCCCATGTGGAGACGCACGGAAGTGTTTGGACAGGTTCTTGAAATCATTCGAGTTTTGGTATCGTGAAACGAGGATTTGAACCTGGGATTATAAACGATAACGTCTTATTATTCCGATTTGGCCATTTTCTTGTCCATTTTGCTGATATTCTTCTGGTGAAGAATCGGGAAAAAATGACTTTGGATTATAGTAAAATCCTCAGTTTATTCTCCTGTCACGCTCAGATCTTTAAGGGGCGGTCACACTTAGGCGACTGTCAAAGTCGTAGCAGATCGCCAAAATTTTCTTTTCCCGACGACAATGACCACGACAATGACCACGACAATGACCACGACAATGACCACGACAATGACCACGACAATGACCACGACAATGACCACGACAATGACCACGACAATGACCACGACAATGCCGAGTCAGGTCGAGGTTACACCGTCTTCGGAAACATCGCGAAATTCCCACGCTGTCAATGCTTCTCCGGCGTCCTCATTTTCGTTGAAATCTCTGACAATAAACCATAGACAATAGGTGCAGGAGGAGGCCATTCGGCCCTTCGAGCCAGCACCACCATTCAATGTGATCATGGCTGATCATTCTCAATCAGTACCCCATTCCTGCCTTCTCCCCATACCCCCTGACTCCGCTATCCTTAAGAGCTCTATCTAGCTCTCTCTTGAATGCATTCAGAAAATTGGCCTCCACTGCCTTCTGAGGCAGAGAATTCCACAGATTCACAACTCTCTGACTGAAAAAGGTTTTCCTCATCTCAGTACTAAATGGCCTACCCCTTATTCTTAAACTGTGGCCCCTGGTTCTGGACACCCCCAACATTGGGGACATGTTTCCTGCCTCTAACGTGTCCAACCCCTTAATAATCTTATACGTTTCGATAAGATCTCCTCTCATCCTTCTAAATTCCAGTGTATACAAGCCTAGTCACTCCAGTCTTTTAACATAGGACAGTCCCACCATTCCGGGAATTAACCTAGTAAACCTACGTTGCACGCCCTCAATAGCAAGAACAAGTCGGTAAGTACTTGAGATTTTTGAACTATAACATCTTGTATGGGTTTCTTAAAAAACAAGTCTCACTGTAACAAGGCATAAACTGGATTTACTTCCAGTTTACTAATAGCTGTATTTAAAAAAATGATTTTAAAAGTGGTTACGTGGATTTTTCAGCAGAGTGTGGGCATTCTTTGAAAATGTAGGGGAGATGCATATCTGGTTTCTGGGTTGCATATCTGGGTTGGGAGCCCACTTTAAATGTAATCGTTGATGGCCATAAACATCGCAAAAATTCCCACGCTTACCTGACCGTCAAACTGTCGCCTCCAATCTACTTGTCAAATGTCCTGACGGTAAATAAATTGGTTAAACACAAGCATTTTATGGTATTTGGAAATGACTTTACTAATTTTAATATTATGTGGTTCTAAATGCATCTAAGAGAACGTGGCAAACCTGGGGACAGCATTCGACAGACAGCGCCCGCAATAAGCAACGATACCTGGCGACAAGCCAGCTGTCGCCGAGAAATTTCAAACCGGATGATTTCTCAGCGACGCGCCGAGATCCACTACGATTCATTGAAGACTCCTCACGATCATGCCCGCGACACCCCGGCGAACTGTTGGCGACAGCCTAGTCACCGGCAGTCGCCTTAAAATCGCCTAAGTGGGACAGGCCCTTAACTTGCACAAGGAAAGCCTTGTAGAGAAGGCAGGCAGGACAAAGCATGGGAGGTAACAGGTGGACCCAGCCAAGGGGGGGGGGGTAGGGGTGATAGGAAGATGGCTGGAACAAAGACCACAGATGAAAGCAGAAGCTGTGAGAATGAAGGATCGAAGAGTTGCAAATTGTGAAGCCGAAGGAAGGAATATAAGAGAAGGGGAAGGAATAGGGGGAGAAGTAGGGGTGCGAGTCCAGGTGGGGCACAGGAGATGGAGGGAGGGGGGAATAAAGGGAAGGTGTGGGGGGGGGGAGGAGGGGAAGGGGAGTGGGGTTGTTAGAGGTTACCTAGAATTGGAGAATTCAATGTTCATACCGATGTGTTATCAGTTCTCCAGGCGGAATGGGTGTCACAGGAGGAACTGAAGGGACTCATATTCATTGTGGCCCAATCTGTGTTCTGTTCACATCCAACATAACCTGCCTGTTCTTGCATTCCATGCTTCTAATTCTGGATCACAGGGTCCCAAATAGAAACATAGAAACATAGGGACATAGGAAATAGTCGCAGGAGTAGGCCATTCGGCACTTCGAGCCAGCA
Organism: Rhinoraja longicauda; assembly: GCF_053455715.1. Classification (NCBI taxonomy): domain Eukaryota; kingdom Metazoa; phylum Chordata; class Chondrichthyes; order Rajiformes; family Arhynchobatidae; genus Rhinoraja; species Rhinoraja longicauda. The sequence goes on from NC_135985.1 coordinate 22,255,684, forward strand.
CCGCCATTCAATATGATCATGGCTGATCATCCACAATCAGTACTCTGTTCCAGTTTTTTCCTCATATCCCTTGATTCCACTAGCTAGCCCGAAGAACGAAATCTAACTCTGCTTTGTTAACCATATTCTCAACATGCCCTTTGACTTCCAGCGGTTTGTTCACCTGTATGCAGACCCCCTCAGTTCTACAGCGTAAAATAACTGTGTTGTATCATTTGCGTTGAACACAAAGTGCCGGAGTAACTCACCGGGTCCGACATCGCAGAGTTTGCGGAGTTTGCGCTTTCTCCCTGTGTCCACGTTGGCTTTTCTCCGGGTTCTCCGGTTTCCCCCCACATCCCTGGGACGTGCGCGTTCGTAAGTTGATTGTCATCTACAAACTCCTCCTAGTGTGGAGAGAGTGGATGCAAAAGGGGGATAGCAGGACTACTGTGGTTGGGTGATCGACGGTCAGCCGAAGGGCCTGTTTCCGTGCTGTATCCCTAACCTAAACTAAACTAAACTAAACTAAACTAAACTAAACTATACTAAACTAAACTAAACTAAACTAAACTAAACTAAACTAAACTAAACTAAACTAAACTAAACTAAACTAAACTAAACTAAACTAAACTAAACTAAACTAAACTAAACTAAACTAAACTAAACTAAACTAAACTAAACTAAACATCATCTCTGGGGGACCTGGATAGACAATGTTTCAGGTCGGGAGCCTTCTTCAGACTGATTGTAGTGGGGGAGAGCAAGCTGGAAAAGAGATCGCAACCACAATCATACTTTATCAGCCAAGTATGTTTTGCAACATACAAGGGATTTCATTTGCTACACAGTTGGGAGTGGGACAACGCCTGGCAAATGATAGCTGGATCCAAGGAAGAAGAATCCCGACCCGAAACATCACCAAATATGCCCTGCCAGGTTGCTGCCAGGCCCATTGAGGTACACCAGCACTTTGTGTTCTACACAAGACTCCAGCATCAGAAGATCCGTGTTTCAACATCTTATTTCATTTGCTTCATTTCTCCTTATTCTTCTGCCAAAGTATAAGAAAATAACTGCAGATGCTGGTACAAATCGAAGGTATTTATTCACAAAATGCTGGAGTAACTCAGCAGGTCAGGCAGCATCTCGGGAGAGAAGGAATGGGCGACGTTTCGGGTCGAGACCCTTCTTCAGACTGATGTCAGGGGGACGGGACCTTCTCTCCCGAGATGCTGCCTGACCTGCTGAGTTACTCCAGCATTTTGTGAATAAATACCTTCTGCCAAAGTATATCACTTCATATTTTTGCGTTTTAAATTTCATCTGCCCTCATGTCCCCATTTAGCCAGCCGATCCTCGGCTTCCAATCTATATACAATCCAAAATTCCAAGCATTACGTTTTCTGCAAATTTTTCAAAATTCATCATGAACATCCAAGGGGAAATCACTGATAAGTTTTTAGTTTAGAGATACAGCGAAGAAACAGGCTCTTTGGCCCACTGGGTCCGCACCGCCCAGCGATCCCTGCACACTAACACCATATCCTACACACACTAGGGACGATTTACATTTATACCAAGCCAATTAGCCTACACACCTGTACATCTTTGGAGTGTGGGAGGAAACCAAAGATCTCGGAGAAAACCCAAGCAGCTCACAGGGAAAACGTACAAACTCCGTACAGACAGCACCTGTAGTCAGGATCGAACCCGGGTTTCTGGTACTGTAAGGTAGCAACTCTACCGCTGTGCCATCTTGCTGCCCCAGGTAAAGATTTACGTGACCCAGGTAAATATAACGAAAAACTTCAGTCCCAGCACTGACCCCTAGGTATCTCCACTGTCGGCCACCTTCAATCTGGTAAACAACTGTTTACATTCCACTACTCTCTGCTTTCCACCTTGAAGCAGTTTCCTACCCATGTTGCACATGACCCTTCAATGATGTTTCGGGTCACGACCTGAAACGTCACTTATCCATTTTCTCCAGCGATGCTGCCTGGCCCATTGAGTTACTCCAGCATTTTGAGTCCATAGTATGATCTGATTTGATTGGATAGCATGTAAACAAAGAGCTTTTCACTCTATCTCAGTGACGTGACAATAATAAACCTGAACCTGGTATGATTTCGCGAGTCCAGACGTAGACTGGGAAATCGTTTCGCTGAACACCTTCGCTCAGTCCGCCTGGACCTAACTAATCTCTGGGTTGCTACACACTTTAATTCCCCTTCCCATTCCCACACTGACCTTTCTGTCTTGGGCCTCCTCTATTGTCAGAGTGCGGCTAAATGCAACTAGGAGGAATAGCATCTCATATTCCGCATGGACAGTTTACAACCTAGGGGTATGACTTTTGATTTCTCTAACTTCAAGTAACCCCTGCATTTCCTCGCTCTCCATCTCTCCCCCACTCAAGTCACACCAGCTTCTCGTTCTCACCTAACAATGGCCTGTTTCCTTTAGCGTCGTTACTTTTTTTGCGTATCTTCCATTCATTCACTTGTTCTATATCTCTCTACATCACCGTCTATATGTCTCGTTTCCCTTTCCCGTGAAACCCAGTCTGAAGAAAGGTCTCGACCCGAAGCATCATCCATTCCTTCTCTCCAGAGATGCTGCCTGACCCGCTGAGTTACTCTGGCATTTTTTGTCTACCTTTGCTTTTAACTATGTGTGTGTCTCCCCCATTCCAATTTAAGTAACTATTATTCCTCCAGTAACTATTGACATTTTACCAGATTATTATTGTAGTGTGGGGGATTGTACTAATTCCAGCAGAGGTGAGATCATGAAGGGGTTTAAACACATGGCTGAAGAATTTAAGATCAAAGCATTGCTGATCAGGGAAGCAATCAGCAAACACAGGTGACCTCTGTGAGTTGGGACAAGGGTAGCAATGTTTTGGAATTTGGGGGGAGGGGGAATTTGCACAGTATAGGGACAGGGCAGGAGGGTGGGATTACTGGGCTACTTCGCAGTCAGGAGAAGGGTCCCGATCAAAACCCTCACCCATCCTTTTTCTCCAGAGATGCTGCCTGACCCGCTGAGTTACTCCAGCACTTTGTGTCTATCTACTGGACTGATCGTTCAAAGCCCCAGCATGGGCAAGTTGAAAGACTGGAGCGGCTAGGCTTGTATACACTGGAATTTAGAAGGATGAGAGGGGATCTTATCGAAACATATAAGGTTATTAAGGGGTTGGACACGTTAGAGGCAGGAAACATGTTCCCGATGTTGGGGGAGCCCAGAACCAGGGGCCACAGTTTAAGAATAAGGGGTAGGCCATTTAGAACGGAGATGAGGAAAAACTTTTTCAGTCAGAGAGTTGTGAATCTGTGGAATTCTCTGCCTCAGAAGGCAGTGGAGGCCAATTCTCTGGATGCTTTCAAAAGAGAGCTAGATAGAGCTCTTAAGGATAGTGGAGTCAGGGGGTGTGGGGAGAAGGCAGGAACGGGGTACTGATTGAGAATGATTAGCTATGATCACATTGAATGGTGGTGCTGGCTTGAAGGGCCGACTGGCCTCCTCCTGCACCTATTGTCTATTGTCTATTGTCTAATGCCTCCCACGCCTGAATTGTCTGCAGTTTTAATGTCCCTGATCCAGCAGACATTGGGTGACAAGGTGGCGTACTTGCGGCTTATAGCGCCAGGAACCCGGGTTCAATTCTGGCTACAGGTGCTGTCTGAACAGAGTTTGCACGTTCTCCCCGTGACCTGCGGGGTTTTCTCGAAGAAATTTGGTTTCCCACACCCCAAATTCATACAGGGTTGTAGGTTCATTGGCTTGGACTTACAGCGTTACTCATCCTATCCAAGTCCCCCTCGAAACATCCTGAATAAATCAGCTTTGCTGTTGCTTGATCCGAACCCTGGAAGTTTAGTTCAGACATACAACGCGGAAACTGGTCCTTCGACCCACCGAGTCCACGCCGACCAGCGATTCCCACATATTAACACACACTAAAGGACAATTTTTACATTTGCCAAGCCAATGTACGTCTCTGGAGTGTGGGAGGAAACCGAAGATCTTGGTGAAAACTCACGGAGGTCACGGCGTACAGACAGCACCCATAGTCGGGATCGAACCCGGGTCCCTGGCGCTGCAAGCGCTGTAAGGCAGCAACTCTACCGCTGCGCCACCGTGCCGTCCTAGTTCGCAACATGAATGTTAGGCGTCAGCACCACCTAGTATAGTAGGTTGGCATTGTAACGGGTTTCTGTTCAGCTTTCACGTTGTTTTTATTCTCTGGAGCTCAACTTCACAACGACTAGGTTTCAATTACGCTCCGGGGCGAGATGGTTTGAGATTACACTGACCAGTTCATTTACTCGTTCATGGCAAAAACAACTTTGATTGCCCGAGTGCGGGAACATTTCAGGGCCAGTTCAGAGTTGGCTGCTTCGATGTTGGTGTAGAGTCACGTATAGGTCAGACAGCTAAGTTCCTCCCTGAAGAATATTAATGAACCAGACAGCACATTTAATGACAGCCCATGAGTTTCATGACCACCATTATTAATACTTGCAATTTTATTCCCAGATTTCTTTAATTAAGTGAACTTTAATTTCCTATCTGCCGTGGGATTTGAACTGGATGTTGCCAGACCATTAGTTAAGGCCCCTTGATTGCTAACTAGGGGTTAGCAACCAGCTGGCTCTCAGCTCACGTGAGAATCCAAATGTAGCGAAGATTCAGCTGTAGCAAAGGAAATATTGGCTTTTTAACAAAGTAAGGAAGTCTTGCGACAGCCGGTTAGGGGGGATGGTGAGACCACATCTGGAGCAGTCTAGACAGTTATCAGTTCCTTATTTCAGAGACCATACACTGGCAGACGGTTCACAGAAGGTCCACCAAACTGACTCCAGGAATGAAGGGTGTAAGAAGGAACTGCAGACGCTGGTTTACACCGAAGAAAGACACAAAATGGTGGAGTAACTCAGCGGATCAGGCAGCATCTCTGGAGGGCGGGAATAGGTGACGTTTTGGGTCGAGACCCTTTATCAGACACACGGCCGAGTCTGACGAAGGGTCTTGACCCGAAATGTCACCTATTCCATGTCTCCAGAGATGATGCCTGACCCGCTGAGTTACTCCAGGAATGAAGGGATTGCCTTTTGAGGAAACATAGAACAAGGGAATAGAACAGCACAGGAACACAGTCCTCAATGTCTGATCTGAACATGATGCCAAAATAATCTAATCTCATCTACCTGCACATGATCCATATCCCCCCATTCCCTGTATATCCCCATGCTATCTAAAACCCGGGCCTAATACGGGACAAGGGCAGTCCCGTACGGGACAAACAAAATTAGCCCAATATACAGGATGTCCCGGCTAATACGTGACAGTTGGCAACCCTAATTAAAGGTGTTGCTTACTTCAGTGTCATGGAAAGAAAATCAGTGCTTTGGAAAACTGGAGGGCTAAAGGTGATGGTGAATGGTGAGAGTGTCAGTGTTTGATGGAATAAATGGGGTGTGGGTAGAACTAACTTGAGAGACAACTCAGCCATCATGCACTCTGGCCTTTATTGTGTCTGAACCACTTTGCAAACTTGGGGCAGATACGAGCGGCACAGTGTCCCAGCGGTAGAATTGCTGCCTTACAGCGTCAACGGCCCATCGTCAACGATCCTGACTACAGGGGCTGACTGGGTGGAGTTTGCCCGCTCCCCCATGGGCTTTGTCCGGGTGCTCCGGTTTCCTCCCACACTCAAAAGATGTACAGACTTGTAGGCTAATTGGCTTAGTATAATTGTAAATTGTCCCCGGTGTGTGTAGGATAGTGTTAGTGCGTGGGGATCGCTGGTCGGCACGGTCTCGGTGGGCCGAAGGGCCTGTTTCCGTGCTGTTTCTCCAAACTAAACTAAATTACAGGTTGGCCTCTCAAGAAACATCAGTGATAAACAGCTTGCCATGTGATCATCGTTGCCTCCCCTACAGTAGCTATACATCAAAGGTCTGTCATGGGGCTGAAAGGTGTGCATGTTAAACAAAAATGTGCTTGGCTTCACTTGCACCTGGACAGACGGAAACAGTTAAAGTTTGCGTTAAATCGCGATCAGTGCCGCGGATGGAGGCAGAGAGAGAGAGAGAGAGAGAGAGAGAGAGAGAGAGAGAGAGAGAGAGAGAGAGAGAGAGAGAGACAGAGAGAGAGAGAGAGAGAGAGAGAGAGAGAGAGAGAGACGTGTGCTGCTGTAAAACTGACCCCGTGCCTATCAAGACAAGCATTCATTTTGTTCTCTCTCTTGCCAATAAAACTGATTTGCAACTATACAGAAGAGTGAGCCTTTTTCTGTCCTGCCAGTCCGATCCCTAAACCTGTTCTCTTGTAACAATTGTGAAAGTTTATCTGTCTTTCACTCAGTCTCATTTACCGAGGTCCCTCAATTCCAGATTCCACTAAAGCGCGCGTGCACTTTGCTGGGGCGTGCTTCACGTGTTGCGCTGAGACAGGGTCTCCAGTGTTCTTATAACGCCAGCTTTTTCCTCAGGTGATTCTTAAGAGGTTCTGGGATGTATCACATGTGTACACAACCCCTCAGGATATGCGGTGGCAGCCCTTCAATTGAAGGCTGGCAACTTCAAACAGTGTGATTCCACAGCCCGCCTGCAGCCTGGAAAGTGACACTCACGCCCCACATTTTAATTAAGGAGGAAGGAGGCAATTTGTATCGACAGTCACTTGCGAAACCAATCACAGTTGCTGTGCCGGAGCCCCTGGCTGACTCAGTCGCTGCCAGTAAACTAAACCTAACGCATAAACCTAGCGTAGATACAAAAGGCTGGTCAGACTCAACGGGTCAGGCAGCATCTCTGGAGAAAAGGAATGGCCGACATTTCGGGTCGGGACCCTTCTTCGGACTGAGAGTCAGGGGAAAGTGAAAAGAGAGATATAGACGGTGATGTGGAGAATTATAGAACGAATGGATGAAAGGTATGCAAAAAAGTAACGATGATAAAGGAAACAGGTATCACAAAATGCTGGAGTTACTCAGCGGGACAGGCAGCATCTCTGGATAGAAGGAATGGGTGACGTTTCAAGAAGGGTCTCGACCCGAAACATCACCCATTCCTTCTCTCCAGAGATGCTGCCTGTCCCGCTGAGTTACTCCAGCATTTTGTGATACCTTCGATTTGTACCAGCATCTGCAGTTATTTTCCTAAAGGAAACAGGCCATTGCCAGCTGTGGGCTAGGTGAAAACGAGTTACAGACAATGAGACTCAACAAGACGATTTCGAAGCTAGTACGACTTGGGTGGGGGGAGGAATGGAGAGAGGGGGGATACATACCGCTGGGTTGTAAGCTAACACGTAGTCTTTCCCAGCTGAGGGGTTTAGACGCTGCCCGGTTGATTATTAAAGCACTCTGTTGATGTAGGCAAGTCTTCAGCAGATGTGATGGAATAGTTGCTATTTGTTTGCCAGCCTAAATTATACTTCAGCATTAATCCAATCCAACATTTCCTTTCATCTTTTGCTAACTAGTAAACTTACATCCTCTCAACAGAGGTTGCTGAAAGTTCAGAAATTCCAAACAATTGTGGCTTGGATTTTGTTTCTATCTCTGATTGAGTTCAGTTTTTTAAAAATTATTTTCAGAATATAAATCTTAGCTGAACCTTCAGCTAAGATTTATAGTTAGATAGAGCTCTAGGGGCTAGTGGAATCAAGGGATGTGGGGAGAAGGCAGGCACAGGTTACTGATTGTAGATGATCAGCCATGATCACAATGAATGGCGGTGCTGGCTCGAAGGGCTGAATGGCCTCCTCCGGCACCTATTTTCAATGTTTCTATGTTTCAGTCTCACAGATAGACCAATGCTGGAGTAGCTCAGCGGGTCAGGTAGCATCTCTGGAGATAAAGGAATAGGTGACGTCTTGGGTCGGAACCCTTCTTCGGACTGAAAGACTGAACTCACTGTAGTCTCGCTATATTCTTGCAAACCTCAATCAGTAATGGATAGGAAGTGTTTGAAAGGATATGGGCAGGCGGGATAGGTCTCGATCCATTTCCCTCTACAGATGCTGCCGCGTGGCCTTACCAAGGTGCTGCAGGCCAAAGGCCTCACCGCACGGCCTTACCACAGTGCCACGGCCACCGAGCCTTCTTGACCGATCGGTGGACCGTAGAACCAGGAGGGAGCCGCTGGAGATGTTGAACGCAAAGCGTGGGCTGGTTTAGTTTTTTTAGTTTAGTTTAGAGATAACAGCGCGGAAACAGGCCCTTCAGCCCACCGAGTCGGCACCGACCAGCGATCCCCGCACATTAACACATTCCTACACACACTAGGGACAATTTTACACATACACCAAGCCAATTAACCTACAAACCTGTACGTCTTTGGAGTGTGGGAGGAAACTGAAGATGACGGAGAAAACCCACGCAGGTGACGGGGAGAACGTACAAACTCCGTACAGACGGCGCCCGTAGTCGGGATCGAACCCGGTTCTCCGGCGCTGCAAGCGCTGCAAGGCAGCAGCTCTACCCCTGCGCCACCGTGTCCACCCTTAGTAGGAGAGTGAACCGGGGTAATAGGTTGATACAGAACAGTAGACAAAGGTCAGAGATGAATTAACAGAAGACTGAGGCAAGAGGATTGAAGAGTCGCGAATTGTGGGGCTAGAGGTTGGAATGTCGATGGAAGAGAAGGGGAGGGGGGGAGTCGTTGCAAGTGCAGGTGGGGCACAGGGAAGAAGGTGGGAAAGAAAGGGGGGTGTATGGGGAAAAAGGGGTGGGTTATGTAGTTCCCCAAACTAGGAGCAGTCAATGTTCATACTGTTGGGTTGTGAGCGACCTAATGAGGTGCTGTTCCTCCAGAAGCCTGTGGCTTCACTCTAGCAATGGAGGAGGCCCAGGGCAGAAAGGTTAGTCTGGGAATGGGAAGAGGTAAACTGTACTGCATTGTATGAAAGAATAGAATTTCACTGCTTGTTTGCACATGTAACAATAAGGGCACAATTGAACCATTGAATAGTAGTTGAAATTGTTAGCAACCAGGAGTAACTTTCTTCAGACTTCTGAATTTAGGCTGGCGAACAATGAGGCTACAACGTTGCTTTATTAGAAATTATTCCATCCTTCGGACATCTGACGAAGAATACAGACCTGAAATAGCCATGGCCAATATGAACCTAACCTGTATCTGTAGACATGTGACCTTTCCTACCTTGTCCCAAATAGATCTGGGGGCAATTGTAGAAAAGTGAGAATATAAAATATGGACATCACGGTGGCATAGCAATGGTGGCTGAGTTTCTTTCTGCCTTACTGTGCAAACTGCTCTAGAGACCGTGGGTTCGATCCCAACTCCAGGTGCTGTCTGTATGGAGTTTGTATGTTCTCCCCATGACCGCGTGGGTTTTCTCCGAGATCGTCCGTTTCCTCCCACACTCCAAAGACGTAGGATAATTGGCTTGGTATAAATGTAATTGTCTCAGGTGCGTGTAGGATAGTGTTAGAGTGCGGGGATCGCTGGTTGGAGCGGACCCGGTGGGCCAAAGGGGACCTGGTTTCGATATATGTACATGCATTGACAGTGGGCAACTCTTGATTTGGATGAAGAAATAAGCCAAGCCAACTTGGCATTTCCACCAAACTCAATCTCAGATGTTCTATAATGTTCCAACTAAAATCAAATTCATCTACACATAGTGTTGCCAACTTCCTCACTCCCAAATATGGGACAAGGTGACGTCACTGCCCCGCGCCCCACGTGACCTCACCCAGCAAGCGGCCACGTGCTCCCGCTCCACCAATGGAGGCCGCCCGGGCCCGGAGGCGGGTTGCCACGCAACCTTCGTTAGGCGATCACACTCGGCCCTGCTCCCCGAACAAACTCCATTAGCCTACACTGTCCGTGCCTACAGTGGCCCCCGGGCCTACACTGTCCGGGCCTACAGCGCCCCTCAGGCCTAATACCAGACAAGGACGGTCCCGTACGGGACAAACAAATTTAGCCCAAAATATGGGGTTTTCTGGCTAATACGGGACAGTTGGCAACCCTAGCTGAGGCAGTTAATCAACTCATTGGTCTTATATCACCTATTCATGTTCTCCAGAGATGCTGCCTGACCTGCTGAGTTTAGATTTTAGATTTTTTAGATTTAGATTTCGAGATACAGCGCAGAAACAGGCCCTTCGGCCCACCGGGTCCGCGCCGCCCAGCGATCCCCGCACATTAACACTATCCTACACCCACTAGAGAATTTAAAAAAAAACATTTGCCCAGCCAATCAACCTACAAACCTGTACGTCTTTGGAGTGTGGGAAGAAACCGAAGATCTCGGAGAAAACCCACGCAGTTCACGGGGAGAACGTACAGTACAGCACCCGTGGTCGGGATCGAACCCGAGTCTCCGGCGCTGCATTCGCTGTAAGGCAGCAATTCTACCGCTGCGCCACCGCGCCGCAGCATCTGAGTGATTTGGTTAGATGGAGGGCAGACAGTGCCGGAACGGTACATGCCCTCACCTGAAGGATGGTAATAAACCAGGCAGATTGTACAATAACCACACATCTTTATGGTCACCATCACTGGCTGTGATTGAAGCCACTCGATGAGATGTTGGTGAAGAAGATGTTTGGTTTAGTTTAGAGTTACAGTGCGGAAACAGGCCCTCTGGCCCACCGAGCCCGCGCAGACCAACAATCCCCACACATCCTACACACACTAGGGACAATTTACACATACACCAAGCCGATTAACCTACAAACATGTATGTCTTTGGAGTGCGGGGGGAAACCGAAGATCTCGTTATCGAAAACCCACGCAGATCACGGGGAGAACGTACAAACTCCGTACAGACAGCACCCATAGTCGGGATCGAACCCGGGTCTCTGGCGCTGCAAGCGCTGTAAGGCAGCAACTCTACCACTGTTCGATGTCTGAGAATAAAGCAGGAAGCTACAATGAGATGGATGCAAGCATCTCGGGTGGTCTGTTGACTGCCAGGGATTGCAATGGGTGTAATATTTCTCTTTCTCAGCCCATCTCCCATGTGGTTGAGCAGAACTGTGGGTGGTAACGTTTAATTAAGGCAAGGTTGCAATAGCCACCATCTGTTCCCCATTCTTTCCTAATGAGTCTAATTTTGGCCCATCCTATCGCCCTGCAATTCCCAGCAATTGAAATTCATTTCATCTCGAAATTTGCATCTTGTTCCCAATGAAATTTGTCTCAGCACAGCATCAGCACAGTGGACCATTTTCTGCCCCACAAATTGACCCATCTGATTGAAGACTTGCCCTTGGTTGGAATTTTTAGCCACACAGACTTGCCCTGGTTGGTGTTGTTAAACACACGGACATCCAAGCAGCTTCACGCCAGACCCTGCTTCTCAAATTCAGCTTCATTTAAGTCAATGCAACTGAATTATGCCTTTTTGCCAAATTTGCCCACATCCAACTGAGGACAAACTTTGGCCCGAAGTTTAATTTTTTGAAGTATCTCTTTGATTCCAGCCCAACTGCTGCATTGCCTGGACCATGCTTTATTGCAGAGCTATGATATAATAAAGTACCATCAGATGATAAATGCATTGATTAACCTGGTACTGAATGATAGATCAACAAGTATCTATAGGAAAATAACTGCAGATGCTGGTACAAATCGAAGGTATCACAAAAGGCTTGAGTACATCAACGGGTCAGGCAGCATCTCTGGAGAGAAGGAATGGGTGATGTTTCGGGTCGATGCTGCCGTGACCTCCAGAGATGCTGCCTGACCCGTTGATGTACTCAAGCCTTTTGTGTACTCAAGCCTTTCGACCCGAAACGTCACCCATTCCTTCTCTCCAGAGATGCTGCCTGTCCCGCTGAGTAACTCCAGGATTTTGTGATATCTTTGAACAGGTATCTATAGAATTGCGGTCTCAGTAGTCTTTAGATTTGACCTCTGGCTGGTCAATAGAAAGCTAAGCAACACCACATTCATTGGACTATGGGCAAATACACTGATCAGCCAAAACATTATGACCTGATGAGCCAAAACATTATGACCACCTGCCTAATATGCTGTTGTTCCTCCGTGTGCAGCCCCATACGCAGCAGGGTGTGATGCACTGTGTATTGTGACACATTCCTCCCGTGACCACCATTAACATTTTCCGTGACTTGTGCCACAGTAAACCTTCTGTCGGTTCGGACCAGACGGGATAGCCTTCGTTGCCCTCGCGCATCGATGAGCTTTGGGCGCCCAACACCCTGTCTGTCGCCGGTTTGTGGTTTGTCCCTCCTCGGACCACTGTCGGTCGGTACTCACCACTGCTGACCGGGAGCACCCCACAAGCCTTGTCGTTTCAGAGATGCTCTAACCCAGTCGTCTGGCCATTACAATTTGGCCCTTGTCAAAGTCGCTCAGGTCTTTACTCCTGCCCATTTCTCCTTCATCCTACACATCAACTTCAAGAACTGACTGTTCACTTGCTGCCTAATATATCCCACCCCTTGACAGGTGCCATTGTAACAAGATAATCAATGTTACTCACTTCACCTGTCAGTGGTCAGAATGTTTCGGCTGATCAGTGTATGCACACAGAAGAAGTTTGCCAGATCCTGCTGTAACCACTAAGTAGAAAGTCAAGTGAAAACAACTGTAAAGTTTAATAGGTTGTCCATGGTTAACTTCAAACATGATGCTTGTTGCCGTTCTGTGCTGTGTGGTTTATTCTGAGCATGTGTGAGCTGTTGCACATCAGGAAGTCCCACTGCAAGGGGAATATATACTTAATGGCACTGATGTACAGGGTGATCTTATGTTCCAAGTCCATAACTCCCTGCAAGTGGCAACACAAGTAGATGGATTGATATTTGATACAATCAGGGCATTGTGTATAAGAGTCATAAAGTCATGTTGCAGCATGATAGAACTTAGGTTAGGCTGCAATTGAAGTGTTGTAGATGGACACAAAATGCTAGGGTAACTCGATGGGTCAGGCAGCATCTCTGGAGAGAAGGAATAGGTAACAATTCGGGTCGAGACCCTTCTTCAGACCGAGAGTCGGTGGCGAAGAAAACTAGAGGTCCGTTTGAAGTATTGTACGCCTTTCAGGTCACCCCATTACAGGTGGGATGTGGAGGCTTTGGAGAGGGTGCAGAGGAGATTTAGATTTAGATTTAAAGATACAGCGCGGAAACAGGCCCTTCGGCCCACCGAGTCCGCGCCGCCCAGCGATCCCCGCACATTAACACTATCCTACACACACTAGGGACAATTTTTACATTTACCCAGCCAATTAATCTACATACCTGTACGTCTTTGGACATATCTGAAGAAGGATCCAGACCCGAAATGTTGCTTCTCCATGTTCTCCACAGATGCTGCCTGACTTGCTGAGTCACTCCGTCACTTTGTCTCTTTTTTGGGGGTAAACCAGCATCTGCAGTTCCTTGGACCTTCATGGCGAAGGTTCCCGGAGCTGAAATGCTAAGTGGGTTTTTTTTTCTGCGGATTCTGCCTGACCTGCTGAGTGAATCTTCACGGAGCGCAGGCCAAATTTCCAGTCGTACTCACGCACGAGATAGCGTGGATAGTTGGTCATGGGACAGTAGCAGAAATGTGATTGTCGAGGTAACAAGGTTAAAAACAATTAGCCACAATCAATTATTTGACGGAGAGGACATGCATGACGTTGAAGGAATGTAAACTCTTTCATATTGATGCAGGTTCGTGCAACACTGTAATTATTGGAATGTGGCATATCGATATGAGCAAGTCCTTCGCTTGGTCTCAGTGTACTGCAAGTTCTGCACATCAGCAGATAAAGGATCATCGTGCACAAATTAACTCACTCTCACCAGTAGCTGCTGAACTTGGCCAGCTCACCCTGGTGTTAGATTGCAGAGCAGATGACAGATCTCGGAGATCTGACATGATACAGCCCAGATTTCATCTTCCTTTCAACACCTTGGCTGCTAACAACAACACACCTACAGCTGTCCAAGCTGCGACTTTACCACCCACTTTATCTCCACCGGCATTTACCTTACTAGCCACGCCTGCTACCCTCCCCCCCCCCCCCCACCGACCAAAGGTAGACGCACAAAGCTGGAGCAACTCAGCGGTTCAGGCAGCATCTCCGGAGAAAAGGAATAGATTTAGATTTTTTTAGATTTAGATTTAGAGATACAGCGCGGAAACAGGCCCTTCGGCCCACCGGGTCCGCGCCGCCCAGCGATCCCCACACATTAACACTATCCTACACACACTAGGGACAATTTTTACATTTGCCCAGCCAATTAACCTACATACCTGGACTCCCCCAACATCGGGAACATTTTTCCCGCATCTAGCCTGTCCAATCCCTAAAGAATTTTATATGTTTCTATAAGATCCCCTCTCATCCTACTAAATTCCAGTAAATATAAGCCCAGTCGATCCATTCTTTCATCATATGTCAGTTGGGGAAGACAGTATACCAGGACCTTGTTAACAAAACCTACACCCCATTAGTGGCTGGGAAAGGGTTCAGCAACCAGAAGTCTTGATACTCAGTTACTGAGGATACTTTATATTTTAGACTTTAGAGATACAGCGTGGAAACAGTCCTTTGGCCCACCGAGTCCGCCCGACCAACAATCCTCATACACTAGTGCTATTCTACACACACTAGGGACGATTTACAATTTTTTTAAACCAAAACCAATTAACCTACAAACCTGCATGACTTTGGAATGTGGAGGAGAACGGAGCACCTGGAAAAAACCCACGTGGGCACAGGGAGAACGTACAAACTCCGTACAGACGGCGCCCGTAGTCAGGATCGAATCCGGGTCTCTGGTGCTGTATGGCAGCAACTCTACCGCTGCGCCACCGTGCCGCCCTCCCTCTGAGTTAATTGAGTCTACTTATATTCAAATAACTTGCCTGATGTCAACCATTCACTTTCTCCCACATCCAACTCATCAGCTGGTACAATCTTATCAACAATCAATCAAATTCAAGAACAAAAGTTTTTTTTTTTTTAATAGTAAGTATTTGTAAATGCTGCATTTCCCAATTGATTAGTGGTGATCCAGAATGCATTCCTTCTTGACACGTAGTGAATTCACACAGAACAAGTTTCCACAAACGACAAGATATTAACCAGTGACCATTGTTGATCTGCCCGAGCCTTGTTGGCCTCCCAGCGGAGCGAGCTGTCCGTTGGGGAGTGTTGCTGACTGGGCCCGCTGCAGACTGCAGGAGTACGTACTGAGGGACGCACTGAAGCTCGGTGCAGCCAACGCCAAGGCTCTGTGAGGGAGGACCACAGTCTAGGGTCCTTCCACTGATGGACATTGGGGGGCAGAGTTTCGTAGAGACATGCATCAAACAAGAAATGGGATATCAACTCACATGAGTGGCAAGGGAGCTTGGTGGAAAGAGAGTTTGCGAACACTACCAAATATAATGGGCGGTCACGGTGGCACAGCGGTAGAGTTGATGCCTTACAGTGCTTACAGCGCCAGAGACCCAGGTTCGATCCTGACTACGGGTGCAGTCTGTACGGAGTTTGTACGTTCTCCCTGTGACCGCGTGGGTTTTCTGCGAGATCTTCAGTTTCCTCCCACATTCCAAGTATGTACAGATTTGGAGGTTAATTGGCTTGGTATAAATGTAAATTGGCCCGAGAGTGTGCAGGATAGTGTTAATGTGCGGGGATCGCTGGTCGGTGCGGACTCGGTGGGCCAAAGAGATTCCGCACTGTATCTCAAAACTAAACTAAACGGAACTAAACAAAACTAAATAACATTAATGAATGTATAAGCACCAAGAATGTCGGAAGTGTTTTTGCACTGTTCTTGTTTTGTATATATATTTTTAATTATATTGTTAAATACTCTGAATAATGTTTAATTTAGGGGGGAAAAAAGGTGACCACTGTTGGTGAAAGGTTGAATATAGGCCAGCATAACTGTCCCACAAAATGTTGCAATGGGACCATTAACTTTCACAGAGTAGATATTTAATTTCTCATCCCAATTTCCCCCAGAAATGTACACATTCAACAGAACAGTGTTCCTTTAGGACAGAACTGGAGTGTTAGTCTGATGTTTATGGCCATGCATCTAGATTAAAACTTGTACCAACAACTCAGTGGGTTTCAGAGGGTCACCAGTTGAATATGATGCGGTTTTAACATTTATTCCAACCCATGCCTTGTGGTTTAAAGACATTGGCAAGAAAAACGAGATGTAACATAAGAAAATAAAGTGTTTAGAAAGGAAATGCAGGTGCTGATTTATATCCAAAATAGACACAAGGTGCTGGAGTAACTCAGCCATTCAGGCAGCATCTCTGGAGAAAAGGGATGGGTGATGTTTCAGGTTGGGACCCTTCTTCAGACTGAAAGTATAGGGTGGAGGGAACTGGATGGAGGTAGGGAAAGGGCAGAATAAGGTTGGATCGGCAACAGATGACCAAGGAAGGGTGGAGCCCACAATGGTCCATTGTTGGCTGGGGAAGAGGGGATAACAACGTGATACAAGGGATGCAATCAGTGGACTGTCAGATGAGGAAAGATGGGAAAGACTGGGCTTGTATTCACTGGGGTTTAGGATGAGAGGGGATCTTGTAGAGACCTATAAAATCATAAAAGGACTGGACAAGCTAGATGCAAGAAAAGTGTTCCCAATGTTGGGGGAGTCCAGAACCAGGGGCCACAGTCTAAGAATAAAGGGGAGGCCATTTAAAACTGAAAAAACTTTTTCACCCAGAGAGTTTGTGAATTTGTGGAATTCTCTGCCACAGAGGGCAGTGGAGGGAAATTCACTGGGTTCATTTAAAAGGGAGTTAGATAGAGCTCTAGGGGCTAGTGGAATCAAGGGATATGGGGAGAAGGCAGGCACAGGTTATTGATTGTGGATGATCAGCCATGATCACAATGAATGGCGGTGCTGGCTCGAAGGGCCAAATGGCCTCCTTCTGCACCTATTTTCTATGTTTCTATGTTTCTATGTTTCTATGACTAATAGGAAGACTAGGGTGGGTGAAGAGGGAGGGGAGGAATGCAGGAGTTACTTGAAATTAGAGAAATCAATGTTTATACCAGATATCCATACTTAATTGCCTTTTGTGGACTCCAGAATCACTCCTCAGTCACAGTGAACAGTGAACAGAGATCATCTCTTCACTATTCCCTGAGAATATTGGCCAAATATATTGTGCTAGCTGGTGAATTCAACCATTAAATCACCAGGAATTGGAACGCCAAATAAAATGTTTGAATAAAACAAACGAGACCATGGCGTGTAAGCTGCCCAAGTGAAATACGAGGTGCTGTTCCTCCAATTTGTGTTTGGCCTCACTCTGACGGTGGGGGAGGCCCAGGACAGAATGGTCATTGTGGGAATGGGAAGGGGAGTTAAAATGTTTGGCAGCCGGGCGATCGTGCAGGACAAGGCAGAGTGAGTGGAAGTGATCAGCGAAACAATCGCCCAGTCTGCGCTTGGTCTCGCCGATTGTATAGGAGCCCACATCGAGAACAATGGATACAGTCGATGAGGCTGGACAAGGTCCTGGTGAACCTCTACCTTGTCTGAAAGGGCTGTCGGGGACCCTGGATGGAGTTGAGGGGGGAGGTATATTTACAGGTGCTGCTTCTCCTGCTGGGGGAAGTTCCTGGGGAGGGGATAGTCTGGGTGGGAAAGGGATGAGTGAACCAGAGAGGCGCGGAAGGAATGGCCCCTGCGGAAAGTAGAAAGGGTTGGGAGGGAAAATATTATTGGTAGTGGGATCACGTTGAAGGAGGCAGAAATGACAGAGGATGATGTGTTGGATGCAGAAGGTGGTGGGGTGAAAGGTGAGGTCATGGGGGAACCCTGTCCTTGTTCCGTCTGGGAGGAGGGGGGAGCAAGAGCAGAACTGTGGGATACAGAGGAGACACAGCAGATGGAAGCCATGTCTACTGAAGGAAGAGGACACCTTGGATGTCCGAGAGTGAAAAGGCTCAACTTGGGAGCAGATGTGACGGAGACAAATAATTTGAGAGTACGGAGAAATAATTGAATCAATACACCAAGATAAGTTGCTTGAGACACAAGGAACTGGAGATACTAGTTTACAAAGAGGAACACAAAGAGATGGAATGCTCAGCGTGTCAGGTAGTATCTCTGAGGAACATGGACAGGCGATGCTTCAGGTCGTGATCCCTTCAGATCTTTCATAAGGGAAAATGGTTCAATGGTTCTTTATTGTCACTACAAAGTGAAGTTATTTTTGCAAAGCTCACACATGCACGAGCCGCCATACTTCGGCGCCATGTACAAAAGACCGGAGTCCGGTCCACACGCTGGATGTACTGCAATGGCTCCCGATCCAGGTAAGCAACATCCTGCTGGGGGGGGGAGGGGCATCTCCGGTGCCCTCGACAGGCTCGGCCCACGAACTGACGTCTCTCTCCTCGCTCGACCACCTCTGTGTCCCGTCGGGGGCCCCTCCTGCAGCCGACATTGAAGACGCTGGAGGTAATACCAAGTGTTTCTACAGGTATGGTGAAGGTGAGTACATTTTCAAAGGGATGGCAGGCGATCAATGGGCAGAATGACCTCTGATGTGGTGTATGTGTAGGAAAATGACTGCAGATGCTGGTTCAATTTGAAGGTAGACACAAAATGCTGGAGTGATTCAGCGGGTCAGGCAGCATCTCAGGAGAGAAGGAATGGGTGACGTTTCGGGTCGAGAGCCTTCTTCAGACATCAGTCTGAAGAAGGGTCTCGACCCGAAACATCACCCATTCCTTCTCTCCTGAGATGCTGCCTGACCCGCTGAGTTACTCCAGCATTTTGTGCCTACCTTATGTTGTGGTGTATGATATGGTGACCCATAAGGTTGGGGCGAAAGACCTTGTATGTCCTTCACTGGATAGTGCTGACAACCGTGCCTCAGGCAGTGAATGTAGGCAGATTATTGTTGTGGAAATGTATAGGGCGGAACTGCAGATGCTGGCTTACACCAAAAACAGGCACAAAGCTCTGGAGTAACTCAGCGGGACAGGCAGCATCTCTGGAGAGAAGGAATGGGTGACGTTTCTGATCTGAAGAAGGGTCTCGACCCGAAACGTCACCCGTTCCTTCTCTCCAGAGAAGCTGCCTGTCCCGCTGAGTTGCTCCAGCGTTTTGTGTCTGTTCTTGTAGAAACAAGGAGTTGCTCAAGGTTGTAACTAGGTTATTTGAAGTAACTGGAATGCGGATACAAGTAAGTATTTCCCAGCAGGAATTAAAGATAAGAAACAGGCGAACAGCCCTCGGCAGTTTCTCAATGTCCTGTCCGTAATGGGCAGCAACAGAAGTGTTGTTATGACAGCTATGATACGCTTATTCCCTCTTTACTCATCAGACCGAGAACTAAAAAGAATTTAAACAATTGGATAGTGTGCACTTTTCAATTCTTCCCCCCCAGGTGCTGAAATACTTGAGAAAGAAACACAAGAATCAATTCTAACCCTCTGGGAAAATATTCCCATCATGTTGTAGGTTCACACCTCTGAGCACATGGACAGGTATGGCTCGTGTGTTCGTTTAGTTTAGTTTGAAGATGCAATGTAGAAGCAGGCCCTTCAGCCCTCCGAGTCCGTGCCGGCCAGCGTTCACCCTGTCCACTTGTTCTATCCCACATAGTAGGGACAATTTGCAGACACCGATTAGCCTACAAACCTATAAGAAAATAACTGCAGATGCTGGTACAAATCGAAGGTATTTATTCACAAAATGCTGGAGTAACTCAGCAGGTCAGGCAGCATCTCGGGAGAGAAGGAATGGGTGACGTTTTGGGTCGAGACCCTTCTTCAGCCTACAAACCTGTACCTCGTTGGAGGGTGGGAGGAAACAGGAGCACCCGGAGAAAACCCACGCGGTCCCAGGGAGAACGTACAGACAGCACACGTAGTCAGGACTGAACCCGGGTGCTGGTGCTGCAAGACAGCAACTCCACTGCAACGCCACAATGTCGTTATCCGACTTTAAAATACTACTACCACCGCAGCTGACACCACAGAAAATTGGGCCCCAAAGTAATACAGTTTAAACTATCATTTAAGAGGGACGGACAGAGTTGACTTGGGTAGGCTTTTCCCTTTGAGAGTGGGGAAGATTCCAACAAGGGGACATAACTTCAGAATTAAGGGACAAAAGTTTAGGGGTGACATGAGGGGTAACTTCTTTACTCAGAGGGTGGTGGCTGTGTGGAATGAGCTTCCGGTGGAAGTGGTGGAGGCAGGCTCGATTTTATTATTTAAGAGTAAATTGGATAGGTATATGGATGAGAGGGGATTGGAGGGTTATGGTCTGAGAGCAGTTAGATGAGACTAGGTCAGAGAGAGTGGTCGGCGTGGACTGGTAGGGCCGAACGGGCCTGTTTCCGTGCTGTAATTGTTATATGGTTATATGGTTATATAGAGCAGCGCATACATATCTTTGGCAGAGTTTCTAAGAATGGTTTCTAGAGCTTCACTCATGGCAGGCAACACGTTGCAGAGTCATGAATGCAAGGAATCTCATATTTCCCAAGCCTCAGGAATCGCAGGTGCAGGTTTACACCGAAGATAGACACAAAGTGCTGGAGTAACTCGGCGGGTCAAGCAGCGCCTCTGGAGAAATAGGACGGGTGACGTTTCGGGGCAGGGACCTTTCTTCAGACTGCTTTGGAGAATCGAGGAACTGCGGATGATGGTTTACAAGAAAAAGACGCAAAGTGCTGGAGCGACTCAGCGGGCCAGGCAGCATCTCTGGAGAAAGAACGTGGGCTGGCGGCTTTTTGGGATGGAACTCTTCTTCAGACCCTTGCTTCAGAAAAGCTGAAGAGTTCTCACTGCCCAGGTCCTATTCTGTTCTTCAACTAAATTGACCAAGTCACTCCCAGTTTACAAGCGCCCGACTTACAATAGACAATAGACAATAGGTGCAGGAGTAGGCCATTCAGCCCTTCGAGCCAGCACCGCCATTCAATGCAATCATGGCTGATCACTCTCAATCAGTACCCCGTTCCTGCCTTCTCCCCATACCCCCTCACTCCGCTATCCTTAAGAGCTCTATCCAGCTCTCTCTTGAAAGCATCCAACGAACTAGCCTCCACTGCCTTCTGAGGCAGAGAATTCCACACCTTCACCACTCTCTGACTCTCCACACCTTCACCACTCTCTTACTTTCAGTACATACATATAAACGAGCGTTTGGAACCCTTGTCAGCTGCTGCTGGGCTGGGGGTGAACATTCTTGACACTGCCTGGAATCTTTGCATTTCAGACCCAGAATTGCTTCTCGTTGATATGTTGATATCCATTGTGTGAATTCATACAGTGTCCCTTTTTAAAACCATCAATAGCATTTAAAATCGAAGGTATTTATTCACAAAATGCTGGAGTAACTCAACAGGTCAGGCAGCATCTCGGGAGAGAAGGAATGGGTGACGTTTCGGGTCGAGACCCTTCTTCAGACTGAAGGAGCATATAAAACCTCCACTGCATTTGTGCGACACGGTGGCGCAGCGGTAGAGTTGCTGCCTTTCAGCAATTGTAGCGCTAGAGACTCAGGTTCGATCCTGACTACGGGCGCCGTCTGTACGGAGTTTGTACTTTCTCCCCGTGACCTGCGTGGGTTTTCTCCGAGATCTTTGGTTTCCTCCCACACTCCAAAGACGTATAGGTATGTAGGTTAATTGACTGGGTAAATGTAAAAATTGTCCCTAGTGTGTGTAGGATGAGGTTAATGTGCGGGGATCGCTGGGCGGAGCGGACTCGGTGGGCCGAAGGGCCTGTTTCCGCGCTGCATCTCTAAATCTAAAAATCTAAAACCATTGCAGTTTGAGAAGCATCCTCCCCTCTAAGACCACCTCCCATGAATCCAACTCTACCCCCAGCCTTCCCGATGAGTTTGTTGATCCTGTTGGCATCCGCGGCCTTCGCCCTGCTGCCCAGGCACACGGCAGCGAAGAGGATGTCACTGGCTATCGCCGATTGGTAGAACATCTGCAGCATCTTACTGCAGATGTTGAAGGAGCAGAGCCTTCTCAAAAAGGCCCTGCCCCTCTTGTACAGGGCCTCAGCGTTCCTGGACCAGTCCAGTTTACTGCCCAGGTACTCTCCCAGGTACTTGTACTCCCTGGTAAACTGCATATCCACACCATTGATGGAGACAGGGGACAGGGGTGTTCCTCTCCTCCTAAAGTCCACCACCAACTCCTTAGCCTTGTCGGTGTTGAGCTGCAGGTGATCCAGCCCACACCACCCAACAAAGTCGTTGACTACACCTCTGTATTCAGCTGATGCAACCTACAATTCCAGAGTCATTTGAAAAGTTGTGCAGTTGGCAAGAGTCCGAGTCATATCTGAAGTCCTACGTGGGTATCCACAACCTAACTGCATGCACATGGAATCCTCCAATTTCAGGTAACCCACTCTTCCTCTTCATTTTTCCCTCTTTTGGATCTGCCAGAGCTTCTCACATACCCCATTTTTTCCATGGCGGACAGAATGTGTGGTAGGCCAAGTAGTTGTCGGATCTGCGGCCGGTCTCATCGATGTAGAGGAGGCCACGTCGAGAGTGCCCAGTGCAGTGGAAGAGGTTGCAGGAGGTGCATGTGAACCCCTGGCTTGCCTGTACAGAGGTCAGTTTAGTTTACTTTAGTTTAGTTGTATTTCCAATCTCTCGCCACCATCATAGGGCGGCACGGTGGCGCAGCGGTAGAGTTGCTGCCTTACAGCGAATGCAGCGCCGGAGACTCAGGTTCGATCCTGACTACGGGCGCCGTCTGTACGGAGTTTGTACGTTCTCCTGCGTGGGTTTTCTCCGAGATCTTCGGTTTCCTCCCACACTCCAAAGACGTACAGGTATGTAGGTTAATTGGCTGGGCAAATGTCCAAAAAAAAACAATTGTCCCTAGTGTGTGTAGGATAGTTAATGTGTGGGGATCGCTGGGCGGTGCGGACTCGGTGGGCCGAAGGGCCTGTTTCCGCGCTGTATTTTTAAATCTAAAAAAAAAATCTAGAAACAAAGAACTTCAGATGCTGGTTTATACCAAAGATAGACACAAAGTGCTGGAGTAACTCAGTGGGCCAGGCAGCATCTTGGGAGAAAACGGATGGGTGATGTTTCAGATCTGAGGAAGGGTCCCGATCCAAAATGGCAGCCATCCTTTTTCACCAGAGACGCTGCCCCTCAGTCACCCAGGGCCGCTGAGTGACAGCAGCCCTTCGTGTCTACCCCTTTTGTTTCCCCTTTGCCTTGACTCCGTTTGCACATCAAGCTGATACTCCACTCACTGGCTTCCCTTTCTCCATCCTCCACCATTCCCATCTGACCATCATCTCTCCCTTGCTTGTTTCCGGTCTTCACCTTCCTATCTTCTCAGATTCCACAATCAGTGCCCACTTCTTGTCTCCACTCACCACCTCCCGGCCTCTGTCACCATCTCCACCCTTCCCTGCCCCACCTAAGTCCATCTCAGTTGAGTTTAATTTATTGTCGCGGGTACAAGCTTTTGGTGCGTGCTAACCCTACAGCAAAAAGACAATACATGGCCACAATCGAGCTATCCGCAGTGCGCAGACACATGATAAAGGGAATAACGCGGATATTATTTAGTGCAAAATAAAGTCCTGAAAAGTTGAGTTTGAGTTTAGTTTGGTAAAAAATAGGCCGAAGGTCTCCAATGAGGTAGATAGTAGTTCAGGACTGATCTCTAGTGTTGGTAGGGTGGTTCAGTGGCCTGATAACAGCTGGGTGGAAACTGTCACTGAATCTGGAGGTGTGCTTCTGAATTCATAGAAACATAGAAAATAGGTGCAGGAGGAGGCCATTCGGCCCTTTGAGCCAGCACTGCCATTCATTGTGATCATGGCTGATCATCCACAATCAATAACCCGTGCCTGCCTTCTCCCCATATCCCTTGATTCCACTAGCCCCCAGAGCTCTATCTAACTCTCTCTTAAATTCATCCAGTGGTTTGGCCTCCACTGTCCTCTGTGGCAGAGAATTCCACAAATTCACAACTCTGTGGGTGAAAAAGTTCCTTCTCAGCTCAGTTTTAAATGGCCTCCCCTTTATTCTAAGACTGTAGCCCCTGGTTCTGGACTCCCCAACATTGGGAACATTTTTCCTGCATCTAGCTTGTCCAGTCCTTTTATAATTTTATATGTCTCTACAAGATCCCCTCTCATCCTTCTAAACTCCAGTGAATACAAGCCCAGTCTTTCCAATCTTTCCTCATATGACAGCCCGCCATCCTAGGGATCGATCTCGTGAACCTACGCTGCACTGCCTCAACTACTAGGATGTCCTTCCTCAAATTAGGAGACCAAAACTGTACACAGATCAACCTAAAAGATCGCCCGTCCATTTCCCTCCACAGACGCTGACTGACCTGCTGAGTCTCCCCAGCTGATGGTCACTTGCTTTGGGTGTTTTAGAACATGGTGCCTGAACCAGCTAGCAGCAGTCTGACCCCTGGCAAGGCCAGTGGAAAATGGCAGGATTTTGTAATTACATTCCCCTAAAAATAAAATGTAGGTTTTTGCGTTGGAATCCAACCGCATGCAGTCATTTTTGAAAGTGTTTATCTGCCGTCTGTGGCGAGCATGTGTGTTGTACGCGCGTGAGCTGCCCAGGTTATTGTTGGCACCAGGGTTGGCAGTGGAGCCAAGGGTGGGAGGCCTTGCTTTCAAATGAAAATGCGATCCTCATCTTTGATTCCTGATTTGCGTTGCAGGGCTCTTGTAACATCTCGGCTTTTAACGGACAAGCCTTTCTCTGTTTAAAAGGCAGATAGATAGGCACAAGAGCGTCAGAGCGAGCTTGTTTTAATCATTTTGTGTTCTTTGGGATTTAGCACTCTGGCGCGAAGATGTGGGTGAAAGTTCAGTTCTAAGCCCCCTGCCTTGCAGGTGGCCTAACGTCCTGTCGACACAAGTCCCAGCGGAGTCACGCGCTGGAATTAAACACTATCCTCTCACCGACTTCTGCTCGTTGGGATCGGAATTGAGCCAGAACAACGTTGGGGATGAGAGGGTGCTTCCTGTGGGTGCTGCCGTCTTCTGAAAGCTGATTTGCACATGGTTTAGGCATCAAATGGCCGTTAACCCTCAGACAGCTGAACTCTTCTTGGCTGGGCAATCCTGGTGAAGGGGCGTATGGACGGACAGCAGTGAAAGCAGAGCCCACAAAGCAAAGCCCCTGGGCCCAACCATTCCAGGGGAGGGGAAAACCAGGAAAGGGGAAGGGTGAAACTCCAGAGGATAGAGTGTTGGAAAGAGTGCAGTGATTCCAATATCCGCACTCGATGGGACGAGCAGCACAGTGGTGCAGCTGGGAGAGCCGCTACCTCACAGCGCCAGAGGCCTGGGCTCCATTCTGAACTCGGGTGCTGTCCGTGTGGAGTTTGCACGTTCTCCCTGTGACTGCCTGGTGCTCCGGCTTCCTCCCACATCCCAAAGACGTGCGGGCTCGTTGGTTAATTAGTCTCTGCAAAGTGCCCCTTGTGTGCAGGGAGTGGGCCGAGAGTGGGATATCATAGAGCGAGCGAGGGCAAAGTAGTGATCGCTGGTCGGCGTGGACTCGGTGGGCCAAACGGCCTGTATCCACGCTGTATCTCTAACCCTGACGAAACAAAAATCGGCTCGTGAGACAAAATGTCTTCTCTCCAGAGATGCTGCCCGTCCAGCTGAGTCACACCAGTTTTTTTGTCTGTCCAACACAATTGTGTTTATTTTTCTTTACTCTTCCTTCTCATTGCAAGATCAGCAAACTCTGGTTTTCACACATCACAGCCAATTGCATTAAGCTGCCTGTATTTTAACTGTAGATAGACACAAAATGCTGGAGTAACTCAGCGGGTCAGGCAGCATCTCTGGCGAGAAGGAATGGGTGATGTTTCGGGTCGAGACCCTTCTTCAGGCTGAGAGTCGGGGGGCGGGAAGGATATGGACAATGATGTAGACAATATGGAACAAAGTAATGAAAGATACGCAAAAAAGTAACGATGATAAAGGAAACAGGCCATTGCTAGCTGTGAGACCCTTCTCGATACGAAACATCACCTATTGATAGTTCCTCTGTCCCTCTCTTCCCCTGCCACTTCCCAGATCTTCCTCTATCTTCCTGCTCCGCCTATATCCTTCCTTTGTCCCGCCCCCCTGACATCAGTCTGAAGAAGGGTCTCGACCCGAAACATCACCCATTCCTTCTCTCCTGAGATGCTGCCTGACCTGCTGAGTTACTCCAGCATTTTGTGAATAAACACCTTCGATTTGTACCAGCATCTGCAGTTATTTTCTTATATCACCTATTGAATGGTTGGCGGATGAAAGTCGTCAGAGTATTTGACACGTGAGAGGCCCCAGTGGATGAAAGAGATGGGAAATGCAGCTGGAGGAAGATGAATGGAGGTAGAGTGTCACCTCCAATGAGACCCGAAGCTTGGGAACTCAGTGACCAACTCTTTAACAATGGAAACCTGATCTTTTCAGAGTTACCATGTGGGTGGAACACAGGGACAGAAAGCTTGCAAGCAGTGTTAATATATCGCCCAATCTTTTAGTATGTGATATGATGAAACCTTGTGGAGACGATGTCCACAGTGAAGCACAATGAAAAAAACGCTCGTGATATGTCCTTGTTTCAACATCATGACTTTATGTTTAGGAAAAAAAAACTGCAGATGCTGGTTTAAATCGAGGGTAGACACAAAACGCTGGAGTAACTCAGCGAGTCAGGCAGCATCTCGGGAGAGAAGGAATGGGTGACGTTTTGGGTGGAAACCCTTCTTCCGACCGGAGAAGGGTCTCAACCCGAAACTTCAGACACTTTATGTTAGTTTTGTTCCAACAGCTGTCTTGGGCATCAGCAGTAACATGACCCATTCCCCGGGACTGAGCAGTGTGCTGCTTCCAGTCCATGTGAGTCCTGCAAGTGGGATTGGTCGTCATTAATAACTGCTCCTGAAGGCTGGGTTAAAATAATGCTTGGAATGGACATGGCACATGTGGAAATACAGCACCACACTCTGAGGGGAGGAAGCTGACGGACAGAGGGAAGAGTGCATGAAACTTTGTTTAGTTTAGTTTAGTTTAGTTTAGTCTATTTTAGTTTAGCTTAGGGTAGGTTAGAAAGGAACTGCAGATGCTGGTTTAAACAGAAAATAGACACAAAAAGCAGGAGTATCTCAGAGGGTCAGACAGCATCTCTGGAGAAAAGGTCAAGAGCTTTTTTCAGTCCGAAGAAGGGTCTCGACCCGAAACGTCGCCTATTCCTTTTCTCCAGAGATGATGCCTGATCTGCTGAGTTTCTGCAGCACTTTGTAGATTATTTTAGAGATACAGTGTGGAAACAGGCCCTTCGGGCCACCGAGTCGATGCTGACCAGCGGTCACTCATTCATACTAGTTCTACCCTACACAGTAGGGACAATTTTCAGAAGCCAATTAACCGACAAATCTGTACATCTTTGGAATGTGAGAGGAAGCTGGCGCACCTGGAGAAAACCCATGTGGTCTCAGGGAGAACGTACAAACTCAGTACAGACAGCACCTGTAGTCAGGATCGAACCCGGGTCCCTGGAGCTGTCAGGCAGCAACTCTACCACTGCGCCACCAACATTGTTTATTTATTAAAAGTAATTTATTACCACACGGGTCGTGCGACCCGTGTGGTAATAAACTACTTTTAATAAATAAACAATGTTGTTATAATTTACAAAGTAATAAATTGCTTTCATAAGTTCATACTTTCATAAGTGATAGGAGCTGAATTAGGCCACTCGGTCCATCAAGTCTACTCCGCCATTCAATCATGGCTGATCTATCCCTCCCTCCTCACCCCATTCTCCTGCCTTCTCCCCATAACCTCTGACACCCGCACTAATCAAAAATCTATCTATCTCTGCCTTAAAAATATCCACTGACTTGGCCTCCACAGCCTTCTGTGGTAAAGAATTCCACAGATTCACCACCCCCTGACTAAAGAAATTTCTCCATGTCTCCTTCTCAAAAGAACGCCCTTTAATTCTAAGGCTATGACCTCTGGTCCTGGACTCTCCCACTAGTGGAAACATCCTTTCCACATCCACTCTATCCAGGCCTTTCACTATTTGTTAAGTTTCAATGAGGTCCCCCCCCACCAAACATCCTTCCAGGCATAAGTGGATAGATTCTAGTAATAAACTACAAATGATTACTTTGTACTGTAGTAATAAACAATATTAAGAAAATATTCGGATAATAGTCAAGGCATTCTGCACAAATGGGTTAAAGAGACAAACGCACTGGGAAGGAATCTGAGATACGTTCACACCGGTTGTCACCTCCCTAGGCGGCATTTGACACTGGGGTGATGTGTTTCCCATGTAACAGGTTGAGGCACAGTTGGACTCCCTGGCTCAGCGTGAAAGTCTGGCTTCCTATTAAGTGTTCAGTAATGGGAGGTCACCGAGGCATGAAATAAAATATAAACGCCGAGAGGTTGCTGTCGGTGGTTTAATTGGACAATCACACGAGACACTTGCATGAGGCTACTCTCCCCGAGAGTTACATTAATCCATTGAAAAATAAACACGCTGCTGCCTGTCTTGAAAGACCAGACAGGATGTCAGTGCTGTGATGGAGCTGGTGTATGTATTTCATTCTGCCTCTGATCCCAAGCCCCACCGAGCAAACATCTTTGGGCAAACCTGTGGAAACACGAGTGAGGAATAGGTGCCAGAACTGCTTCCTATAGTGCAGTTGATGTGGAGCAGGCTGTTGTCATGTTCCCGGTGCCAGGCAGTGAGCTGCCAAGATGCAAAACTCTGTCGCTGTTGCCCTGGGTCTTACATTGGCTCCCCCCCTGGTTAGGAGAATCGCCTCACATTCCGCGTGGGCACCTCACAACCCAGCCCTATGAACATCGACTTCTCTGACTTCGTAAACCCTCTCTCTCCATCCCTCCCCCACCCTAGATAGACACAAAACACTGGAGTAACTCAGCGGGACAGGCAGCATCTTTGGATAGAAGGAATGGGCGACATTTTGGATCAAGACCCTTCTTCAGACTACTCCAGCTTTGTGTCAGTCTGAAGAAGGGTCTCGACCCAAAACGTCACCCGTTCCTTCTCTCCAGAGACGCTGCCTGTCCCGCTGAGTTACTCCAGCATTTTGTGTCTATCTTCGATGTAATCCAGCATCTGCAGTTCCTTCCAACACACCTCCCCGATCCTAGTTCTCAAACCAGTTCAACTGTCTTCCTGATTGAATTTTATCTTTGTATTCTTCGTTGTCACATTCCCCTAGCTAACAAAGATCTACTCTACATTTCCCTTGAACTTTGCCCTCTTTGATGTCTCATTTTCACACCTTACCCTTCCTTATCTCTGTGTCTCCCTCTCCCCTGACTCTCAGTCTGAAGAAGGGTCTCGACCCAAAGCATCACTCATTTCTCTGGCTAAATGAAAGCAAAACTGTTCCTTTGGGTCATTCCTGCACTTCCTTCACAAGCAACTGGAGGTAGTTTGTATAATGCAAACATTGACCAAACTGAACCAGAGCTGAACTAAGAACCAGCATATCCATATAAAGCCAGAGATGACGATAAAACAACGCTGAGACATGGAGACAAAAGCAATAATTAACATGAACCTGTAGACACAAGGAACTGCAGATGCTGGTTTACAAAAAAAAGACGCAAAGTGACTCAGCGGATCAGGCAGCATCTCTGAAGAACATGGATCAGTGGCGTTTCAAGTTGGGACCTTTCTTCAGAATGAGACTGAAGACGCAAGGAACTGCAGATGCTGGAACCTTGAGTAGAACACAAAGTGCTGGAGTAACTCAGTGGGTCAGGCAGCACCTGTGGAGGACATGGATGGGTGACGTTTCGAATTGGGACTCTTCTTAACATTAGCTTACAGGAGAGAGGGAGAAAGGGACAGGCATTCACAAAGACAGATGGTTGGATAATTTAACGAGGAGACTATTAACAAGAGATTTTCACTTTTGCAGGTGGAAGGGAAGATTCTTTTAAGTCATTCTCATCCTTTGTCCAGCTGAGGCTAATGTTACCCTGAACCCTGGTTGCTCATGTAATGAGATGGAAATGATCTCTCTCTAATGACCACAATGTTCCGCATGAAGAGAGGCTTGTAATTATTGTGGAGGAAGGAACTGCAGATGTTGGTTGAACCAAAGATAGACACAAAAAGCTGGAGTAACTCAGCGGGACAGGCAGCATCTCTGGAGAGAAGGAATGGGTGACGTTTCGGGTCGAGACCCTTCTTCAGACTGGTTAGGGATTAAGGTAACCAGAGATATAGACGATGATGTAGAGCCATTGTTAGCTGTTTGTAGGGTGAAAACGAGAAGCTGGTGCGACTTGGGTGGAGGAGGGATAGAGAGAGAGGGAATGCTGGGGCTACTTGAAGTGAGAGAAATCAATATCCGCACCACTGGGCTGTAAGCTGCCCGAGCGAAATATGAGATGCTGTTGTTCCTGTAATTATAGTACTTTGCACAGATTGTTTCACATACTGTCCATGTTTTCAGGTGCAAGAAAGCTGCTATGTGGGAACAAACCACTGACCTTCTGTGCAAACAAGAACCCCAGGGAGTGTTGTGAGATAATGACTCGGAACTTATAATATTATTATGTGTAGGAAGGAACTGCAGATGCTGGTTTAAACCGAATAGGCACATAAAGCTGGAGTAACTCAGCGGGACAGGCAGCATCTCTGGAGAGAAGGAACGGGTGACGTTTCGGGTCGAGACGTCTTCTTCAGATTCTTGTTCATAATTTTATTATGCAGGAGTTGGTGCAAGATCTAATCTTCGACAAATAATGTCCTTCAGTTATTGTACAGAATACAACTCCCCCTCCCATTCCCAGTCTGACCTTTCTGTCATGGGCCTCCTCCAGTGCCATAGTGAGGCCCACCGGAAATTGGAGGAACAGCACCTCATATTTCGCTTGGGCAGCTTGCAGCCCAGCGGTATGAACATCGACCTCTCCAACTTTAGGTAGTTCCTCTGTCCCTCTCTTCCCCTCCTCCTTCCCAGATCTCCCTCTATCTTCCTGTCTCCACCTATATCCTTCCTTTGTCCCGCCCCCCTGACATCAGTCTGAAGAAGGGTCTCGACCCGAAACGTCGCCCATTCCTTCTCTCCTGAGATGCTGCCTGACCTGCTGAGTTACTCCAGCATTTTGTGAATAAATAACTTCGATATGTACCAGCATCTGCAGTTATTTTCTTATACTTATTGTACAGAATACGAAGTCATTTTGGGAAGTCAAACCAGGACAGTACCTTCACGGTGATTAGTAGCGCCTTAGGGAGTGTTTTGTAGAGCAAAGGAATCGAGGTGTGCAGGTGCAGTGTTCCCTGAAAGTGGTGTCACGGATATGTAGGGTGGCCAAGCTTTTAGTACATTGGACTTCATCAGTCAGGGTGTTATTTCTTTCATTTCCCTTTCCCCTGACTCTCAGTCTGAAGAAGGGTCTTGACCACATGAAATGTCACTCATTCCTTTTCTCCAGGGATGCTGCCAGACCCGGTGAGTTACACCAGCTTTTTGTGTCTATCTTCAGTTTAAACCAGCATCCACAGTAGCTTCCTACACATATTGGGTACGGGAGTTGGTTCGTTATGCTATTGTTTCACAAGGTGATGCTGAGGCTGCATTTGGAGAAACATGTTCCCAATGTTGGGGGAGTCCAGAACCAGGAGTCACAGTTTAAGAATAAGGGGTAGGCCATTTAGAACAGAGATGAGGAAAAAAATTTCAGTCAGACAGTTGTAAATCTGTGGAATTCTCTGCCTCAGAAGGCAGTGGAGGCCAATTCTCTGAATGCATTCAAGAGAGAGCTAGATAGAGCTCTTAAGGATAGCGGAGTCAGGGGGTATGGGGAGAAGGCAGGAACGGGGTACTGATTGTGAATGATCAGCCATGATCACATTGAATGGCGGTGCTGGCACGAAGGGCCGAATGGCCTACTCCTGCACCTATTGTCTATTGTCTATTGTGTTCAGCTTTGGTCACCTTGCTGCAGGAGGGATGTCATTAAGCTGGAAAGGGCACAGAGAAGATTTACGAGGATGTTGCCAGGACTCAGAGGCCCGAACCATGGGAAAGATTGGGCAAACTGGGACTTTAATCCTTGGAGCACAGGAGGCTAAAGGGTGATCATATTGCAGTGTGGAAAATCATGAAGGGAATTGATAGGGTAAATGCACAGAGTCTTTTACCCTGTGTAGTGGAATCAGGAACCAGAAGACACAGGTTTAACGTGAGAGGGATAAGGTTTAATAGGAACCTGAGTGGCAACATTTTCACTCAGAAGGTGATGGGTATATAGAATGAGCTTCCAGAGGAGGTGGTTGAGGCAGATACAATAACAACATCTAAAGGACACGGACAGGCACATGGATAGGTAGGTTTAGCGGGATATGGGCCAAATGCAGACAGATGGGAATAGCTTGGACTCTTGGTCGGCCTGGACGAGCTGGTCACTCTGTAAGGGGTTTCTGCGCCGAGCTTTCGCCCGACCTAAGGTCCCCGTGCCTTGCTCTGATCCCTTGACCAGGCCGTGCACACTGGTCCCCCGTGAGTGGTTCGACCCACTCACCCCTTACGGTTCTAGACACTGGGCTTAGATGCAGGAGCTCTTATAGTGCAGAAAAAATTCAACCAGACCAGATTTCAAAACCAGGGTTTAAATGAAAAGGGCTTTTATTCAGCACTTGGGACTATTGTCCATGAATACTTATTATACAGTTCGATAAGACATATCTATAATACACATCCCGAATACATGAATATCTTTTATTTATTAATCACAAAACGCACAGTTCACAAGACATATACCCGAATACCCTTTTCGCTGAAAACTTAAAAGCACACAGTTCCACGAGACATATATCCGAATACCTTCTTCGCTGAATTCTTGAAACACACACAGTTACACAAAACGTATACACGAATACCCTTTTACTTATGAATTCTTAAACACAGTTCTGCAAGACACATACACGACTGTCAGATGGGGAACGCACGACGCATCGCAACCTTGACCAAACCCTATTTTTAATACACACCCAACGTTTATTCACAACCACCCTCCTCTCTACACTAAACTATGTCCAGGATATGTAGGATTTAAAGTGCATGCTCACCATGGGGTTATTACTGGGGTTACTGGCTGTTCGGTTTTGCAGTATTTCTTTTCGAGTTGCGTGCCTGTTCCTCTCTCTTGCATCCGTTCTTCTTTCCGACTTTCTTCTTGACTTCAGACTTCGAACCCGGTTTTCTCTGCGCTTCTTGCCTCCTGTCCGTCTTCTTGCCTGCTTGCGTTTCCTGCAGGTTTTCTTCTAGCTTCAGCTTCTTCTTCCAGTATTTCTTCTTTAGTTTAAAACCCAAAAGTAGTGGCCAGTTATACTGTTTCTGACCCGTCCTATCTCCCGCCAGATCTTGGAATCTCTTTGTTCAAAAAGATATGTATGAGGTTTTCTTCTGATCTGCGCTTATGTTCGGGGATGGCCAGAAGGTGTAAATTGGGATTTCATTGTGAGGTGATGGGTGTTAACTGGTTTCCCATCACCTACCAGGTAGTTTTCTATGGGCTATTGTGCCCCCTCACTGAGATGAACTGTTTAGTCCAGACACTGGGGCGCTGACATCAGCATACTCACAATGCCCCAAGCCGACCTAAACAGTTCATCTCAGTGAGGGGGCACAATAGCCCATAGAAAACTACCTGGTAGGTGATGGGAAACCAGTTAACACCCATCACCTCACAATGAAATCCCAATTTACACCTTCTGGCCATCCCCGAACATAAGCGCAGATCAGAAGAAAACCTCATACATATCTTTTTGAACAAAGAGATTCCAAGATCTGGCGGGAGATAGGACGGGTCAGAAACAGTATAACTGGCCACTACTTTTGGGTTTTAAACTAAAGAAGAAATACTGGAAGAAGAAGCTGAAGCTAGAAGAAAACCTGCAGGAAACGCAAGCAGGCAAGAAGACGGACAGGAGGCAAGAAGCGCAGAGAAAACCGGGTTCGAAGTCTGAAGTCAAGAAGAAAGTCGGAAAGAAGAACGGATGCAAGAGAGAGGCACAGGCACGCAACTCGAAAAGAAATACTGCAAAACCGAACAGCCAGTAACCCCAGTAATAACCCCATGGTGAGCATGCACTTCAAATCCTACATATCCTGGACATAGTTTAGTGTAGAGAGGAGGGTGGTTGTGAATAAACGTTGGGTGTGTATTAAAAATAGGGTTTGGTCAAGGTTGCGATGCGTCGTGCGTTCCCCATCTGACAGTCGTGTATGTGTCTTGCAGAACTGTGTTTAAGAATTCATAAGTAAAAGGGTATTCGTGTATACGTTTTGTGTAACTGTGTGTGTTTCAAGAATTCAGCGAAGAAGGTATTCGGATATATGTCTCGTGGAACTGTGTGCTTTTAAGTTTTCAGCGAAAAGGGTATTCGGGTATATGTCTTGTGAACTGTGCGTTTTGTGATTAATAAATAAAAGATATTCATGTATTCGGGATGTGTATTATAGATATGTCTTATCGAACTGTATAATAAGTATTCATGGACAATAGTCCCAAGTGCTGAATAAAAGCCCTTTTCATTTAAACCCTGGTTTTGAAATCTGGTCTGGTTGAATTTTTTCTGCACTATAAGAGCTCCTGCATCTAAGCCCAGTGTCTAGAACCGTAAGGGGTGAGTGGGTCGAACCACTCACGGGGGACCAGTGTGCACGGCCTGGTCAAGGGATCAGAGCAAGGCACGGGGACCTTAGGTCGGGCGAAAGCTCGGCGCAGAAACCCCTTACAGATAATGGCGACCACGAAGGGACACTGGCAGCAGGATGATAGTGTACCAGAAAAAGATTTTAAAACTAGGGACATAATGGACGAGCGCATTGCGGACTATGTTTTTAGTAAGGTGAATATCACCAAACAATGGATGTGTGCGTTACTAGATGACAAGCGCCCACTGGATGCAGCAATCCGGTGGACGGCCAGTACAGCCCATAAGAAATCTGTAGAGAAGGCGGTCTGGCTGACCTGCTATAAAAAGCAGGTCCAGCTTTTGGACCGTGTGGTTGTGGCACAGGCAGCCCAGATCAGGGACCTTCAGGAGGAGGTAGAGGAGAAGGCTGCGGGTGGGAACCAGTTGATTGAGGCTCTGGACTCTTTAAACAAGGAGCGCCGGGTCGTGACCAACCGCCACGAAGCCAGGGTAGAGCTGATGGAGTGTCAGATCACTGAGGCTATGCGCAGTAAGGGCAAGCTCAGGGAGCAGTGCGCTTCCCTGAGCCACCAGCTGGAGACCCAGGAAGAGAAACTTAAGGGAGTTAGGGCAGCCTATAAAATGGTTTTGGAGGACAGGTCGGAAGGGGCCGACCATGGGGCCTGCCTGCAGGAGATAGAAGGTCTGCGGGGTGCTTTAAATAAAGCAAGCGGGCTGGTCTATTTGATGAACCCCCCCGCGGGCCAGTCACTAGCGGGTGCGAAGGTCCCGGTTCCGATCCCTAGAAAGACCATGGTAGCTTCAGCCCCCAAACTCCGCGACCCCCCTAGCTACGAGGCATCCTGGGAAAGGGGTAGTGTAGGGGAAAGAGAGAGAGAGGAGCTCCCGGTAGAATACTCGGCACCGGCACCCATGTGCCCGGTCCTGGAAACCAGACGGGGACCCCCCATGGAGAATGGGGACACTGGACCCATTCAGACCGAGATCGTGGTGCCCCACAACTCCCAGCAGTTAAGAGCTATGATTGGGCATGTAACAAAATTGTCCGGATCAGGGGACCCCTCAATACATTTCAGGGAGATCGAGCAAACTGCCGCAATCAACGGTTGCGACGAGGGAGAACGGGCAAAAATGTTGCTGTTCTCCCTGGACAGCTCGATCCTCCAATGCCTCTCAGACGAGAGTAAAAGAGGGACCAGGACCTACGATCTCCTGCGGGACGAGGTCCTGGAAGTCTTGGGGGTGGGGGATGAGGGTCCTTTTGCCCGATTAGGGAAGACCCTCCAGATGGAGGGAGAACCCCCAAGAGTTTTTGCGGCGCGACTATGGACAGTATATCAGAGTAGTTGCCCGCACGTCCCCGCGCGGGATGACCTGGCCGGGAATGGGAGAGCCTAGTGGCTCCGATGTTTGGTATCAAACAGCCTGGCGGCCGTCAGGGAACAGGCGATAGCCTGGTTTGATCCCACAAATAGCACGGAGGAGGCGGTTTTGGACCGTCTCACGGTTGGGTATAGGAATACCCGGAGTACGACCACCCGGTTAGTAAAAGGGAAGGTGTACGTAGCGGAGGCTACTGCACTGGCCCAAAAGGAGTGGCGACAGGAGGGTAACCCTACTGCACAGTCCAAGTGTTTCAGGTGCGGTAAGGTGGGACACTGGCAGAAGGATTGCAGGGCCCACACCAAGGAAGATAGGGTTGGCACCACCCAGCGCTTCGCGAGGAGGTGGTTGAGGCAGATACAATAACAACATCTAAAGGACACGGACAGGCACATGGATAGGTAGGTTTAGCGGGATATGGGCCAAATGCAGACAGATGGGAATAGCTTGGACTCTTGGTCGGCCTGGACGAGCTGGTCACTCTTACGACTCCAATACAAATTGTTGGGGTAACTCAGCAGGTATCATATCATATCATATATATACAGCCGGAAACAGGCCTTTTCGGCCCTCCAAGTCCGTGCCGCCCAGCGATCCCCGTACATTAACACTATCCTACACCCCACTAGGGACAATTTTTACATTTACCCAGCCAATTAACCTACATACCTGTACGTCTTTGGAGTGTGGGAGGAAACCGAAGATCTCGGAGAAAACCCACGCAGGTCACGGGGAGAACGTACAAACTCCTTACAGTGCAGCACCCGTAGTCAGGATCGAACCTGAGTCTCCGGCGTTGCATTCGCTGTAAAGCAGCAACTCTACCGCTGCGCTACCGTGCCGCCCGTGAGGCAACATCTCTGGAGGACATGGATAGGTGACGATTCGATCGGGACCCTTCGTTGGACGTTTGTATGTATTGGCGATCCTACCTGTCCTCACACATCACACATGGGAATATGCACAACGTGGTTAAGAGATCACAGAGGCAGCAAATCTCGCTCGTGCATTTCTTTTATTATCTTTAGTTTTAGATTTAGATTTAGAGATACAGTGCGGAAACAGGCCCTTCGGCCCACCGCGTCCGCGCCGCCCAGCGATCCCCACACATTAACACTATCCTACACACACTAGGGACAAATTTTACATTTACCCAGTCAATTAACCTACATACCTGCACGTCTTTGGAGTGTGGGAGGAAACCGAAGATCTCGGAGAAAACCCACGCAGGTCACGGGGAGAACGTACAAACTCCGTACAGACAGCGCCCGTAGTCAGGATCGAACCTGAGTTTCCGGCGCTGCATTCGCTGTAAGGCAGCAACTGTACCGCTGCGCCACCGCGCACGCCACATTGTGGCCACATTGTGTGCCGTCTACGAAACACCGTGCAGCAAGAGAAAGCCACAGAAGCAAATATAACGTGTCGGAAGGAACTGCAGACGCTGGTTTAAACCGAAGATAGACAAAAAATGCTGGAGTAACTCAGCGGGACAGGCATCATCTCCGGAGAGGAGGAATGGGCGGCATCTCGGGCCGAGAAGAAGGGTCTCAACCCGAAACGTCACCCATTCCTTCTCTCCAGAGATGCTGCCTGTCCCGCTGAGTTACTTCAGCTTTTTGTGTCTATCTTCGAAGCAAGTACAATTATGACTTTCAACAGACATTTGGACAGATGCACGAAGAGGAAGGGTTTCGGGGGAAATGGGCCAAATGTGGGCAAATGGGAGCAGCCCAGAATACCAACTTGATTGGCATGGACAAGTTGGTCAAGGGGTCTGTTTCTGTGCTGCTTGACAACGTCTAATATAGAGCATGATGTTTGCGCAATGGAATTTGATAAAATAATAAAACATATTTTGGCCCTCCACTACCTCGAATGCATTTCATGAACACAGTGTGCAGTGTTAAGAGATGATGGACGAGCAAGACGAATAGGACAAAGATACAGCAAATGGACATTTGGACAGGTGAAAGAATAGGAAGTATTTAGAGAGGAATGGGCCAAATAGGAATAGTCAAGAATACCAACTTGGTTGGCATGGACAAGTTGGGCTGTTTCTGTGCTGTGGAGCCCGATGACTCAGTGGTCTCTAATGCCTTTGGACTAGACTCGGCAGTCTAGTCCAAACCTCCGTGAGTTAAACACAGCTTTTCCAGAGAGCAAAGCACCTCATTTGCTAACAAGAGTGCTTCCTTGCAGCTGCGGCTCTTGACTCTACCCAACAATCACCCTTGTGAACCGTTTATGGCACAGAGCAGGAAATAACGAACAACGTTCAAATCGGAACATGACGTTTG
This sequence comes from Rhinoraja longicauda, assembly GCF_053455715.1. Lineage (NCBI taxonomy): Eukaryota > Metazoa > Chordata > Chondrichthyes > Rajiformes > Arhynchobatidae > Rhinoraja > Rhinoraja longicauda. The sequence goes on from NC_135985.1 coordinate 22,294,057, forward strand.
CACGACAGAATTTTGGTGAAGCAATACAAGTATTTTGGCCCTTCACTACGCTTTCCGCGAAGGCATTAGACTGTGAAGAGGGTACAACAAGGCCACACGAGGAAAAGGACAGATGAGAGGAATGGACAAGGACATGGCTGATGGTGTGGGCTGTGGAAGTGTGTGAGGACCCTCATCTTAATGCAACTCAAAGCAGTTTTTAAACAATGAGAGATTGTATGGAATCGAGAAGCAGAGGGCATAGGTTTAAAATGAAGGGGGAAAGATTTTACAGGAATCTGAGGGGTAACCTTTTCACGCAAAGAAAGGGTGGTGGGTGTATGGAATGAGCTGCCGGAGGAGGTAGTTGATCTCAACATTTAAGAAGCAATTGGACAGGTACATGGATAGAACAGGTTTCGAGGGAAATGGGCCAAATGCAGGCAGGTGGGACTAGTGTTGATGGGACGTTGGTCGGTGTGGGAATTTGGGCTGAGGGCTTGTTTCCACACTGAATTACACTGTAGGACTCTACCTGTGTTCAAAGGGAACTGGATGCTTTTGTATATGAATCTGAAAATTGACGTAGTTACGGCATGCAAGGCTAGTCATATGTTGATTGCAAGAGGATTTGTATTAAAAAATAAATACATCTTGTTGGAATTATATACGTCCCAGTCAGACCACGCCATGAACGTGGTGTACAGTCGTGGCCTCCTTACAGAGAGAAGGATGTAGGGTACTTTCTGTAGAGCAAGTGTAGTGAAGGTTCATTTGACTGATGCCTGGAATGGCAGGTTGAGGAGGCATCGAACAGACTGGGTCTATAGACATTACAGTCTGGGAGAGGTGAAAGACACAAAATGCTTGGGGTAACCCAGCGGGTCAGGCAGCGTCTCTGGAGAAAAGGAATAGGTGACGTTTCGGGTCGAGACCCTTCTTCAGACCTCTTCGTGATCTCCTTGAGAGATTGAGACGAGAACAGCCTCCTTGTGAGAACAGTGATCTTCTTGAAATAGACAAGGTCTGAAGAAGGGTCTCGACCCGAAATGTCACCCATTCCTTCTCTCCAGAGTCCCATTGAGTTACTCCAGCATTTTGTATCTATCTTCGGTTTAAACCAGCATCTGCAGTTCCTTCCTACACAGGTTTTTACAGAGCTTGGCAAGCTAGACACAGGGATGGTATTCCTTGTGAATGGGGTAACTGCAATGAGGAATCACAGTCTCAACATGGGGATCTGATTGGAATTGGAACCTACAGCATGGAAACAGAACTTTTCGACCCACTGAGTCCACACCGCCCATCGATTACCCATTCGCACTAGTTCAACGTTATCCCACTTTCTCAACCACTCTCTAAGCACTGGGGGCAATTTGCAGAGGCCAATTAACCTACAACTCCACACATCTTTGGGATGAGGGAGGAAACCAAAGTACCTGCAGGAAACCCACGCGGTCACAGGAAGAACGTGCAAACTACATGCAGACAGCACCCGAGGCCAGGATCGAACCCAGGCCTCTGGCGCTGTGAGGCAGTGGCTCTACCAGCTGTGCCACCCTGCCGCACGATCTGGTCCTTCTAAACTGAGGTACAAACACATTTCTCATGTAGGGTGTAAATCTTTGGAATTCACTTCCCCAGAGCACAGGGCAGACGTGTGAGTGTGTTCTTAGTTGAAGGTATTGTACGAGAATCAAGGGATATGTGGTGACTGCAACAAAGTGTGGGTGAGGGTAAGGATCAGCGGTAGAGTTGCTGCCTCACAGTGCATGAGAGCCGGGTTCGATCCTGACTATGGCGACAGTCTGTGCAGAGTTTGCACGTTCTCCCCATGACCCCATGGGTTTTCTCCAGGTTCTCCGGTTCCCCCCACACTCCAAAGACGTACGGGTTTGTAGGTTCATTTGCTTCAGTAAAAAATTGCAAATTGTCCCCAGTGTGCAGGATAGTGCTAGTGTACGGGCCGATCGCTGGTCATCGCGGACTCGGTGGGCTGGAAGGACTGAATGGATCAAACAACAGAATGGACTGGAAGGACTGAATGGCCTGCTTCTACGTCTATCCCTTATGTTGTTGAAGGCCCCGCTTGCTGCAATAGTCTGTGTCCACTGCCTTTTCCATGGTCATCAGAATGCCTCTGGGAATGCCAGTTAGTGGGTGTCACGATACGATAAGATACGATACGATAGAACTTTATTTATCCCAGGGAGGAAATTGATCTGTCAGCATTCATAAAAACACACAATACATGAAACATTAAATTAAATTGACGAGTGGAAAGAATTGAGGAGGGTGTGGGGAGAGGGGGGGTCGGTCTCAATTTACCCCACAACAGAGGGGGAGGGGTTGTACAGTTTGGTAGCCACAGGGAAGAAGGATCTCCTGTGGCGTTCTGTGCTGCATCTTGGTGGAACCAGTAACCAACTTGGAACATAGATTAGCACAGCATAGGAACAGGCCCTTTGGGCCACAGTGCCCATGCCTAACATCACGCCAAGAGAAGCTAGTCTCGTCTGCCCGCAGCAGCCCCATATCCCTCCATTCCCCGTATGTGCGAGTGCTTATCTATAGTCCTCTCAAACGCCGTTGTTGTATCTGCCTCCACCACTACCCACGCAGTGTGTTCAAGGCCTCTGTGCCAATGAATTTTGGACAAACATTTAGCTGTGGGATTAATTGAAACCAAACTCCATCCATGTCAGAGAGTGAGAGAGCGTGAGAGAGAAAGAGATAGAGAGAGAGTGAGAGAGAGAGAGAGAGAGAGAGAGAGAGAGAGAGAGAGAGAGAGAGAGAGAGAGAGAGAGAGAGAGAGAGAGAGAGAGAGAGAGAGAGAGAGAGAGAGAGAGAGAGAGAGAGAGAGAGAGAGAGAGAGAGAGAGAGAGAGAGAGAGAGAGAGAGAGAGAGAGAGAGAGAGAGAGAGAGAGAGAGAGAGAGAGAGAGAGAGAGAGAGAAAATAGATGGGATTGTTTGGTAGTGTAGGTTATGTGGGCAAATATCATTTTTAACAACCCTACCCGTGTGGATAAGGAGATGTGATTTAACATTGTTATATCCTGCAGTAAAACCTTGTTGATGTGAATCTGTGTGCTGGGGAAGCACAAGAATGTTGCAATCTCTGCCATGTTGAATGCTGAAATCAGCGTACTGAGTGAAGCAAAATGTCCATCGATGATCAGTTCTGGCTCTAGGTTTTGAATCGGTGTCGTTTGTCCATTCAAAGACCCTGTGTAACATGCAGGGAAATCAGTAAGTTCGGAATGTGTCTCCTTTCACGGCTGGGCCCGAGAGCTATGTGCTTCCAAGGGAGAATTGGAATGCATTCAAAAGTTGCCCTGAAGTTTCAAAGCACAGCTGTGAAAACACTATTATATCCAAAGCCACGGCCGGCCGCACTCCTGTTTGCATTCCTCTCCGCCGCTGGGCAAACTGGAGGTGTTGCAATGAAGACAAGCATTAGTTTGTAGACACTAGGAACCGCACATGCTGGTTTACATAAAAAGACACAGAGTGCTGGAGTAACTCAGCGGTTCAGGCAGCATCTCCAGTATTCAGGCGCAACAGTAGAGTTGCTGCTTTACAGCAAAGATAATAGAGCAGAGCAAGATAGACCACTCGACCCTAAAAACCGTAGTACGTCACGGCACCATTTTAGTAGGCAGAAACGTGCAGAAACATTTAAAAAGAAAAATAACAAAAATCTGTGAATTGATAGATGAGATATATTCTGCATTTTTATGGTATCATCACACATACTGTTCCCCCAAAACACTGATTACACTGCGAGAGGCATAACGGACGGTGGGGTTTTGCTTACTAAAATGGCGGACGTTACGTTCCTTTGCGTACTACATTTCAGTATAGGCGATTTCGATGGAGTGGTTCAACTTGCTCCTCTAGTATCTTTGGTCTCTAATGAGGTAGATAGCAGCCCAGGACCGCTCTCTAGTTGTCAATAGGATGGTTCAGGTGCTGATAACAGTTGTGAAGAAACTGTCCCTGAATCTGGAGGTGTGCGTTTTCACACTTCTGTACCTCTTGGCTGATGGGAGCGTGGAGAGGTTAGAAGAGGGGAGTGATCGGCGTGAGAATCATCCTTGATTCTGCCGGTGGTCTTGCCGAGGCAGTGTGAAGCCTTCGACACACCAGGGCGTAATGAGATCTCCAGTTGCGAAGAAGCTCACTGAGCAAGCAATACATACAATATAATATGTACTCCAATGATTGTCCTGTCACCTGAAGTGGTGCAAAAGAAAATACTTAAGAACAATCATGGAATAACTGCATGAGGTACAGTTAAGAGCAAGAATGTATGGCAGCATCTTTGGGAAGGGAATGCGAAAGAGGTGGTAGGTTCATGAAGTCCATATTCATGGGTGAAGAGCAGTTGGGACCATATCCTTTGGTATTAGGATAGCCTAACAAATTGTTCATTCTGCCATAATGGCTTTGCACTCAGTCTTGTTCAAAGGTGGAGCCCGAAGCTTTGGGAGAGATCCTTGGAGAGAAAAAATTGAGAGATTTGATAGAATTGTAATGGGAATGGTGAATTTCAGTTACAATTTTTCCATGAAAATGAATTAGTTAACTAATGAATTGAAGCAGAAGCCTTGGGTTTTGAAAGCTTGAATATTGCATGAGAATGAGGCGCTCAGAGGGGGTAACTCAAATGTAGATTATTTTTAACGTAAGATAGACACAAAATGCTGGAGTTGGGAGAGAGCAGCATCTCTGGAGAAAAGGAACAGTTGACGTTTTGGGTTGAGACCCTGCTTCAGACCAGCATCTGCAGTTCCTTACAACATCATAAAGGTAAGACTAGGCCATTGGGAGAAGAATTTAGAAGTACGTTTTCACATGGTCAATAGACAATAGACAATAGGTGCAGGAGTAGGCCATTCAGCCCTTCGAGCCAGCACCGCCATTCAATGCGATCATGGCTGATCACTCTCAATCAGTACCCTGTTCCTGCCTTCTCCCCATACCCCCTCACTCCGCTATCCTTAAGAGCTCTATCCAGCTCTCTCTTGAAAGCATCCAACGAACTGGCCTCCACTGCCTTCTGAGGCAGAGAATTCCACACCTTCACCACTCTCTGACTGAAAAAGTTCTTCCTCATCTCCGTTCTAAATGGCCTACCCCTTATTCTTAAACTGTGGCCCCTTGTTCTGGACTCCCCCAACATTGGGAACATGTTTCCTGCCTCTAATGTGTACAATCCCCTAATTATCTTATATGTTTCAATAAGATCCCCCCTCATCCTTCTAAATTTAAGAAACATTTTTAACCGTGCGGGAACAGGCCCCTCAGACCACCGAGTCTGCACCGACCAGCGATCCACGCACATTAACACTATCCTACACACACGGGGGGCAATTTACATTTGTACCAAGCACATTAACCTACAAAACCTATACTTCTTTGGAGTGTGGGAGGAAACCAAAGATCTCAGAGAAAGTCCACGTGGTCGCGGGGAGAACGTACAAACTCTGTACAGACAGCACCTGTGGTCAGGATCGAACCCGGGTCTCCGGCGCTGTAAACGCTGTAAGGCAGCAACTCTACCGCTGCGCCACCGTGCCGCCATTGTAGAAATGTGGCATTGACTCTTTGATTTAGGTAGCTGTTCTTTGCTAGAATGAATAATGCATTATTCTGTGTAACAAAATTCTTATAAAGCATCTCACCAGCCTTGAAGATATCGTTTAACAAAATGTTTTCTGGGAACAAGTCCATTTTGTAAGTAGAGGAATCGAGATAGTGTAATTTGTTAGGTAAGAAAATTGAAGGATCTGGAAACAAGAGTTAAGATAAATGGTTTAATGTGGACGAGTTGAGGCCTACTCTCTCGGATTAGGGATGAGAAGCCAATGCTACATTGGCAGTGATGTTGATCATCTTATGAATAAATAAATAAATCTCCAATAATTTCCAGGTCCTCTCATGGCCCTTTGTTTCTTGAGAATCTAATGACCATGAAACTATTCCTTTCACAAAATGCTGGAGTAACTCAGCGGGTCAGGCAGCATCTCAGGAGAGAAGGAATGGGTGACGTTTCGGGTCGAGACCCTTCTTCAGACCGAAACGTCACCCATTCCTTCTCTTCTGAGATGCTGCCTGACCTGCTGAGTTACTCCAGCATTTTGTGAAATAAATACCTTCGATTTGTACCAGCATCGGCAGTTATTTTCTGCAACTATTCCCGATGATGTATGCCTTTGGGTAAATCCATTCAGGCATCAAGAGGGTGGTTTTGAGACACAAGGTACATCTCAGCGTTCCTGTCAAAGTGAAACATCAAAAGGTGTTCCTTCTTGAAATACGGGAATGGAATGTGGATGTGAGGATTTAAATGTGACAGGCATTGGCATTGGCATTAAAAAAAAGAGCGAAAACACTAAGTGAAGGATGAACTGCATGATGAGCGGCGCGGTGGCGCAGCGGTAGAGTTGCTGCCTTACAGCGCCTGAGGCCCGGGTTCCATCCTTTAGATTTAGATTTAGAGATACAGCGCGGAAACAGGCCCTTCGGCCCACCAAGTCCGCGCCGCCCAGCGATCCCCACACATTAACACTATCCTACACTCACTAGGGACAATTTTTACATTTACCCAGTCAATTAACCTACATACCTGCACGTCTTTGGAGTGTGGGAGGGAACCGAAGATCTCGGAAAAAAACCCCACGCAGGTCACAGGGAGAACGTACAAACTCCGTACAGACGGCGCCCATAGTCAGGATCGAACCTGAGTCTCCGGCGCTGCATTCGCTGTAAGGCAGCAACTCTACCGCTGCGCCACCGTGCCGCCCACTGCTGACCACAGTTGCCGACTGTACGAAGGTTGTACATTCTACCCGTGACCTGTGTGGGTTTTTTTTCCAAGATCTCTGGTTTCCTCCCACACTCCAAAGGCGTAAAGGTTTGTAGGCTAATGGGCTGCTGTAAATTGTAGATTGTGCCTAGTGTGTGTAGGATGGTGTTAGTGTGCGGGGATCGCTGATTGGCGCGGACTTGGTGGAGTGAAGAGGCTGTTTCTGTGCTGTGTCTCTAAACTAAACTAAATTAAACTGAACTCAGTGGGTCAGACAGCATCTGTGGAGGGATCAGATGGATAACGATTTGGGTCGGGATCCTTTCCACAGTCTTCAGTCTTCCCTCCACAGATTCTGCCAGACCCGCTGAATTCCTCCAGCATTTTGTGGTTTCCTCAAGATTCCAGCACTTGCAGTTTTTTGTGTCTCCATAAAAAATAAGGAGCAGCTGGTGCATCTAAACTGAAGATGAAACATTTGTTGACTTAGGTGCAAGAAAACATTGCCATTGGGTTGCGGAATGGGATACGGAAATCAAGAGATTACAAGGTAATTTCCATTGAATATTGCACCTCGTCATGAGTTTCATCGGCTCTTTTAAGTTAATAAATGGTGATTCTGTAGCGATTGGGCTTGTATCTGGAGCGATTGGGCTTGTATACACTGGAATTTAGAAGGATGAGGGGGGATCTTATTGAAACATATAAGATAATTAGGGGATTGGACACATTAGAGGCAGGAAACATGTTCCCAATGTTGGGGGAGTCCAGAACAAGGGGGCACAGTTTAAGAATAAGGGGTAGGCCATTTAGAACGGAGATGAGGAAGAACTTTTTCAGTCAGAGAGTGGTGAAGGTGTGGAATTCTCTGCCTCAGAAGGCAGTGGAGGCCAGTTCGTTGGATGCTTTCAAGAGAGAGCTGGATAGAGCTCTTAAGGATAGCGGAGTGAGGGGGTATGGGGAGAAGGCAGGAACGGGGTACTGATTGAGAGTGATCAGCCATGATCGCATTGAATGGCGGTGCTGGCTCGAAGGGCTGAATGGCCTCCTCCTGCACCTATTGTCTATTGTCTATTGTCTATTGTCTATTATGAAGCCCATATGTGGATTAGTCAGAACACTCGTGACACTTTGCTGTAATTTAGCGACTTGGCTTTCAATGCTCCACCATTGCCAGTCATGGCTGGAGCTGCCAAGACTACAAGGGCTAGGAGAGAAGGAGAGATAGATAAGCCATGATTGAATGGCAGAGTTGACTTGATGGGCCGAGTGGCCTAAATCTTCTCCTATCACTTGTGAACTTATGAACCCCAAGCGTTGGAGGAGACTTGCCACACTTGCTGTCCTGGACCTTGTGATGTTCAGGTTCACAGGTTTGGGAGATGCTGTCCAAGTGGACTTGGCGAGTGAGTTCAGTGCATCTGTGAGAGTGAGATCTGCCAGACCTTCACTCTTTCAACTATGATGAGCGATTGTCGGCACTGGACCTGTACTCGCTGGAGTTTGGAAGAATGAGGAGGGACCTCATTGAAATATACAGAATAGTGAAAGGCCTGGATAGAGTGGATTTGGAGAGGATGGTTCCACTAAGGGGGGGGGGGAGTCTAGGACTAGAGGTCACAGCCTCAGAATTAAAGGATGTTCTTTTAGCATGGAGATAGGGAGAAATTTATTTGATCAGATGGTGGTGAATTTGTTGAATTCTTTGCCACAGAAGGCTGTGGAGGCCTTCAGTGGATATTTTTAATGCAGAGACAGATAGATTCTTGATTAGTACAGATGTCAGAGGTTATGGGTAGAAGGCAGAAGAATGGAGGAGTTAGGAGGGAGAGATAGGTCAGCCATGATTGAATGGCGGAATACACTTAATGGGCCGAATGGTCTAATTTTACTCCTATCACTTATGACCTTATGACCTTATGCCCTTATATCCTGGCAACATCCTCTTAAATCTCTCTGCACTCTTTCCAACTTAACAACATCCTTTCTATTGCCGGCTGACCAAAACTAAACACAATACTCCAAATGTGGCCTAACCAACGATTTGTCTAGCTCTCCGTAAACTCAACCTTCTACTACATCACAACAACTCTTGCTCAATTTGCTATAAAAAAATCACTGTGATTCCACTGATGAACACATTGCATGTATGATATCATTCTGAAATTGTTTAGTTTTAGTATAGTTCAGAGATACATCGTGGAAACGGTTCCTTCGGCCCACCGTCTTACACCGTGCCAACTTAACAATCACCCCACACACTAGTTTTATCCGATGTTCTAGGGACAATTTATAGTCGTTGGAGTGTGGGAAGAAACCAGAGCTCCCGCAGAAAACCCACATGGTCACAGGGAGAACAAACTCCGTACAGGCTGCGCCCATGCTCAAGATCGAACCTGGGTCTCTGGCGCTGTACTCGACCATCCCACCACCGTACCGTCCACAAATAGATGTGGCAGAGACTCCCAGGTAATATGTGAAGTCTTGTGAATCCAACTGTGACAGAGGGGATTGATGGAAGTGGTATTCCAAAACTAGGAAAGGGAATAATTTCCCTGTGCTTGTATTGTTGGCCGTTTTTTTAATTAGGTCCTGCTGTGAATTGACGGTGGGGGGATTGGGTGGAGATGAAACTTTGCCCTTCCATTCAATAGCTCAGGGATCAAGGCAGGGATCAAGAAGGATCCAGGCGACTCCATCGAATGGCCTCATGAAGAATGCACTTCAGCAGAGGAAGGGAAATCAACTGGATGAAGCCAAACTGAGAATCAATAACAGGTTTCTTGGCAGCATTGTTAGTCACAGAGCCATAGAGAGAAGCAGACCATGTGGTCCACGCTGTCTGAACTGACCGTTGACACAAATCCCACATTTTGTGGTCCATTTTGGACCAAGTTTGCTTCGTTGGAAGTGCAGCAAAATATTATCACTAATAGCCTAAAGGCCTGGTTGAACATTGATGGAAGAGAGCCATTTTAATAACGCAACGTTATTCATCGGGGAACTGTCGAAGTTAACAGCATTGGTGACAATTTAATTCCAGTTATATGTTTCTGAAATAATCCGGAAATGTCTGATACTAAAAAATAACAAACGTAGATTATATTTGATTATATTTCAGCAAGTTGAGAGAAGGAAATGGACAGCAACATAGGCCGCTTCATGTCAGGGCGGCACGGTGGCGCAGCGGTAGAGTTGCTGCCTTACAGCGCCTGAGTCCCAGTTCAATCCTGACTACAGGTGCTATCGGTACGGTGTTTGTACATTTCCCTGTAACTGCATGGGTTCACTCCAGGTGCTATGGGTTTCTTCCAGCACACCAAAGACGTACAGGTTTGTAGGTTAATTGGCTTCCTGTAAATTGTCTCTGGTGTGCAAGGTGGTTCTAGTGTATGGAGTGATCACTAGTCGGCACAGACTCAGTGGGCCAAAGGGTCTGTTTCCGCATTGTATCTTTAAAGTCTAGTCTAAAGGCAACTTCATGTCTCAAACTGTCCCTCCCTGCCGAGTTTGCAATAACAGGATACTTGTGTCTATTAGTCATACTGCACCTGCAGTTACTTAGCACTGAAGTAATGTTACTGCAGTTACTGACATTTTAGTTGGTTAACTCTTTCGAGACTTGTTCTTCAGAGAGCTGCCTGGATTAGTTGTTAATAGCTGCTGCCTGGATTAAATGGTATTAGCTACAAGGAGAGGTTGGGCAAGCTTGGATTATTTTTTCTAGAACGCGTAGATGGGGCATCTTGATCGACATGGACACGATTCGCAAAGGGCCTGTTTCCATGCTAGATGACTCTATGACATATTCATAGAGCATCATTGAGTGATACAGCGTGGAAACATACCCTTCGGCCCAACTTGGCCACACCGGCCAACATGTCCCAGCTACATTAGTCCCACCTGCCTGCGTTTGGTGCATATCCCTCCGTACCTGTCCTGTCCATGTACCTGTCCAACTGTTTCTTAAACGTTGGAATCGTCCCTGCCTTCACTACCTCCTCTGGCAGCTCGTTACATACACCCACCACCCTTTGGGACAAAAGAGACTTGATAGTTTAGAAAAATTATGAGAGGTTTAGATCGGGTAGGCATTCTGAACATTTCTCCCAAGGTGGAAATGTTGCAATTTAAAGGACACAGCTTTAAGGTGAACGGGGAAATGTTTAAAAATGTGCAGGGCAATTCTTTTACAGAGGGTGGCGGTGGGTGCCTGGAACGCGCTGCCAGGGGTGTCAATGATTCAAGGGCCTGATAGTATTGTTTAAAGACTATAGACAATAGACAATAGACAATAGGTGCTGGAGTAGGCCATTCGGCCCTTCGAGCCAGCGCCGCCATTCAATGTGATCATGGCTCATCATTCTCAATCAGTACCCCGTTCCTGCCTTCTCCCCATACCCCCTGACTCCGCTATCCTTAAGAGCTCTATCTAGCTTTCTCTTGGTGGTTGAGGTGGGTACAATAGTGTATTTAAGAGGCTTTTGGATAGGCACACGGATATGCAGGGAATTGGAGGGATGTGGGTCATGTGCAGTCAAATGAGATGAGTTTATTTTGGCTTAGCTTAATCATGTATAGTCTTCCCATTGGCCAGTTAGCATGCAAAAAAAACCTTTGCTGTGACAATAAACTGTTCCTTTCCCTTCCTTACCACCCTCACCGAGTGGCACAGTGGCGCAGCGGTAGAGTTGCTGCCTTACAGCGAATGCAGCGCCGGAGACCCGGGTTCCATCCCGACTACGGTCGCTGTCTGTACGGAGTTTGTACGTTCTCCCCGTGACCTGAGTGGGTTTTCTCCGAGATCTTCGGTTTCCTCCCACACTCCAAAGACGTGCAGGTCTGTAGGTTAATTGGCTTGGTAAATGTAAAAATTGTCCCTAGTGGGTGTAAGATAGTGTTAATGTGCTGATTGGCGCGGACCCGGTGGGCCGAAAGGCTGTATCTCTAAACTAAATTAAACTATATCTCCCATCATTGAGTCTCCCCATTTCCCAATTACCCACCTTCTTTTTCACTCTCCCCCCACCCCCTCCACCCCTTCCATCCATGTACCCCCCTCCGACTTTACACCACACCTCCTTTACTCTCCTTATCTAACACCCTTTTGCCTTCTTTTCATCTCTCGCCTTTGAAACATACCCCACCCACCTGTGAATCCTCCCCTCTCTCCCCTCACCTGCATTCACTTATCACTTGCCAGGCTTTGACTCACCCCCACTACCCCAATCAGTCTGAAGCAGGATCCTGGCCCGAAACGTTGCCTGTCCATTTCCCACCACAGGTGCTGCCTGACCCATTGAGTTTCTCCAGCACTTTGTGCTTTGCTCAAGATTCCAGCATCTGCAGTTTCTCATGTCAGCCTTCTCCAGTGTTTTATTCCATGAATCTTTGATCTGACTGCACACCTGCCTTCACCTCTTCCCCGCTGAAGGACAAATCTGTTTACAAAAGAAGGCTTCACTTTCAACACCCAATCTCTGTCCAACCCATCGATATACTAAAACTCTCGTTTGTTTGTTTGTTTGTTCCTAAACTACAGCCAAAACGGTACACGATAGCGCAACAATTTTAGGCCCACCTTACTCACCGTCGTCCCTTTGGTGCTAATGGAAGAAGTTTCATTGAAATCGGTGTTATATTTTTTAAGTTACTCACATTTTAAAGTTTAAATCTATCTCCTAGGGAGGGAGGGAGGGAGGAGGGGGGAGGGAGGGAGGAGGGGGGGAGGGAGGGGGAGGTGGGGAAGGGAAGAGGGAGGGAGGGGGGGGAGGAGGAGGAGAGGAGGAGGGAGGGGAGAGAGGGAGGGAGGGAGGGAGGGAGGGAGGGAGGGAGGGAGGGAGGGAGGGAGGGAGGGAGGGAGGGAGGGAGGGAGGGAGGTAGGGAGGGAGGGAGGGAGGGAGGGAGGGAGGGAGGGAGGGAGGGAGGGAGGGAGGGAGGGAGGGGGGAGGAGGGGAGGGGGAGAGGAGAAGGGGAGAGGAGGAGGGAGGGGGAGGACGGGGAGAAGGAGGATGGGGAGGGGGAGGAGGGAGAGAGGGGAGGGGGGACTGGGGGAGGTGATGGTGCTGCACCAATGCAAGAGAGGTTTGGGCCCAACGGGTCCACTTGGTCTAGTTATTATTAAAACACAAAATACATGCAATAACGCCAGGATAAGCGCTCAAACAAGAAAACCAAGCCCAAAGCCAAGGTCATATCTAAACCGCCTATACACACTTATGATGCAGTGCAATAACTAACTCCATATGCAATAATAAGCTATCTACATGTTAATAAGAACAGAAAAACTAGGGGTGTAGATGCCAGTCTATCATTGGGGTGATCAAGTGGATCTCCCTTCACTGGTGTTTCGTTGAGTTAGGCTCACGACACCTCGGGAAGGCTCAACAGTTAGTCCTGGGATCTCGGAACCACCTCCCTCAATGCCTGCTCTCATCACCGAAGCTACCCAGTGTCTACCAAATAAATCCCAGAAGAGGCTCCAAATGTTGAAGATGATGCAAGAGGCAAAGTCGAGCAATGGTGTGGGCACTGTGCAGTGTTTCTCGCCAACACTTCTCAAGGGCCCGAATTCTCCGAATCAATTTGTGAAACGGCTGGTAAATGATTGCATCTCAAACAGAAATTGGAGCTGCTGAGCCAAGCCTCATGAATCCACATCCAGTCTCCTGCAATAAAAAATCCATCCTGATGGGTTGGCTGGGAGCCTAATCACACAGGGAGAAGGGGAAAACTGAGACACGATGGCTGGGAATCACGCTTATACCAAGTCCAAATCAGCGGACTTTAATTAAAGGACAATTGTCAATTTACCGCATTACTCTATGCGCTTTGACACCATCTGATATAATTTTAGCACTGGCCCAGTAGGACGTGTAAACAAATTATTTTTTACTTCAATGGCTGTGTGTTGTCAGTACCAACAGCTCACAGTGAAGTACTACATACTTCTGAAGCTGGACTTGATTTGGGGAAATATTATACAGGTAAATATTTTTTCTGAAAGCAAGAAGTTACAAAGTTTAATTGGTCTGACTTAGCCATAGGAGCTGGCTGTGAACAATGACCCACGCAGAAGGTAGACAGAGCAATCTGTCCACCTCAATTATGGCGATAAATGTTATTCTTGCTTCCAAATAGGCTTCCCAACTGATCGCTCTACCCTTCCCTGACAAATCACTCGTAACTGTGCAAGTAGAGCAGTTCCAGGTTAGATCCATGGATCAGACCAATGAGCGGGTGAATAGGAAGGGTCTCGAACCGAAACGTCACCCATTCCTTCTCTCTCTCTCTCTCTCGAGATACTGCCTGTCTTAGTTTAGTTTAGTTTAGCGATAGAGTGCGGAAACAGGCCCTTCGGCCCACCGGGTCCGCGCCGACCAGCGATCCCCACATATTAACACTATTCTACACACGCTAGGGACATATTTTACATTCATACCAAGCAAATTTACTGACATACCTGTACGTCTTTGGAGTGTGGGAGGAAACCGAAGATCTCGGTGAAAACCCATGCAGGTCACGGGGAGAACGTACAAACTCCATACGGACAGCACCCAGGATCGAAACCGGGTCCCTGGTGCTGTAAGGCGCCACCATGCCGCTCTGAATGTTGACCTAAATATCTTTTCCATATCTTTAGACTCCACATATCTGGCTCTTGATCTTACCAAGCTCGGCTTCTCAGAGCCAAGACACACAACAGAAGACTCGATAACATCTTAGCTCCACAAAAGCTACAAAATCCTATCATATACAAAACAGATTTATTGGAATAATAAATGGAAAATACCAGTTATTTTATCCAAAAAACTATGCATTATTATTTCGTTCTCTTTGGACAAATTGAACCAAATTAATGGTTTTGATATTCTAACGACATTCTCCACTAAGTAATATTTTAATGGTAAGAAATGAGCCACTCCAAGCAAAACTTGATAAATGTTATTATTGTCATGCCAAGGAATGCGATGACTGGATCAAGATTCTGCTGGAATCGGGATTTTTATGAGATTGGAGAGAATGGATGTGTTTATCTTTTGGATGGGGATTACCAACACATTGCGAGTTTAAATGGAATGAAAGAACTGGATCAGAATTAAATGGCACAAGATGTCACGAGAGATGACAGAGCCTATAACTAAGTAGTATAAGAAAATAACTGCAGATGCTGGTACAAATCAAAGGTATTTATTAAAAAAATGTTAGAGTGACTCAGCAATTCAGGCAGCATCTCAGGAGAGAAGGAATGGGCGACGTTTCGGGTCGAGACCCTTCTTCAGACTAAATGAATACAAGCAAGTTCCCCTCTGTGATTCCTGTTGCTCTCCCCTTCACCGATATCCACCTCTTACCTGCCACGCTTTGTCCTGCCTCTCCCCTTTCCGTGCTTTCTTCTCCCCCCCCCCACAATTCATTTCAATGATTCAGAGAAGGGTCTCGACCCGAAACGTCACCCGTTCCTTCTCTCCGGAGATGTTGCCTGTCCCGTTACTCCAGCATTTTTCGTCGATCGTCGATTTAATCCAGCATCTGCAGTTCCTTCCTGCACATCCATTGACACTCTGTTGTCACGTGTACAGTGAAACTCTTTGTCTTTGCACGCAGCGCACAAGGTACACAAAGAGCAGCCTCATTACTGGTGCCGAGAAAGTCACGGAAAGTACTCATTAGACTTTGGCCCTCTTGTCAGTTTTCTCTTCGTTCTTGGTGGTGCACCCCACACCCCCATGCTCCTCCCTCCACCACCCTCCCCCACCCCCGGTCAGGTCCCTCTTCATTCTTGGTGGTACACCCAACCCCCCCACGCTCCTCCCCCCCATGCTCCTCCCCCCCCCCACCCCAGTCAGGTGCCTCTTCGTTCTTGGTGGTGCACCCCACCCCCCCATCGCTCCTCCCCCCCCCCCCCCCCCCCCGGCCCCCCACTAGGTCCCTCTTCGTTCTAGGCGGCACACCCATCGCTCCTCCCCCCCCCCCCCCACCCCGGTCAGGCCCTTGGCTGGCCACCTTGTCCGCTCTTACACAACTCCGCAGCACCTGCCGGGACCTTCCCTCCTGCCTTAAACAGGGTTTTGACCCAGAACGTCACCCATCCATGTCCCCACGAGACGCTGCCTGTCCCGCTGAGTCAATCGGGCTTGTCGCGCCCCGCTTCACCAATCCTCTGTCACCTCCGGAGTTACCCCTGTCTTTACTGTAGGGATTTACAGAACTTTCAGTTGCTGATGTACTCCAGCACTTTGGGTCCTTTGGAAGACACAAGATGCTGGAGTCACTCAGCGGGACAGGCAGCATCTCAGGGGAAAGGGAATAAAGACCTTTCTTCAGACAGATGAAGGGTCTCGATCCAAAAAGTCACACATTTCTTCTCTCCTGAGATGCTGCCTGACCCGCTGAGTGACTCCAGCATTTTGTGTCTACCTTCGATTTAAACCAGCATCTGCATTTTTTTTCCTACACGCTTTGAGTCCTTTAGCGTATTAACCAGCATCTGCAGTTCTTACTGCTTCTATTTAAGATCATGATGGTCAATTAAACGTTTTCACTGATGTGATTCTATGCCTTACATTACGAGGAAGTCCACAGCCCATTTTTAAGCTAAGATGGAAATTCATAGTTTGGATCATTGTGGGAGTCATGGCAATGATCTGGTTTGGGAGATAAAATCCATCTTCCCACAAGTGGTCACAAGAGAAAAATTACTTGAGGTTGTTGCCTGACATGTTGGATTCCTCCAGCATTTTATATTTTGCCCAAGATTCCTGCACCTGCAGTTCCTTGTATTTCCATTAGTGGAGGTGAAAGTGTCAATGATTCAAGGGCCTGATAGTATTATTTAAAGACTCTTTGGAAGTCTGTCAAATCAGAGGAGCTGATTAGTCTGGAGATATATAACCTTTCACAACATATCTCAGAGATGGGCACAAAATGCTGGAGTAACTCAATGGGCCAGGCAGCATCTCTGGAGAGAAGGAATGGGTGACGTTTCGTGTCCAGACCCAATATTCTTAGGAAGTAAGGCTGAAGTGTAGCATGGATGGGTGGTGAAGGAAAGGAGAGAGGTGTATTATGAAAGTGTATGAGTGATAAGGATTGATACAATATTGCTAATGGTTTAGATAAGAGGGAGGAATGACACAAAATGCTGGAGTAACTCAGCGGGAGAGGCAGCATCTCTGGAGAGAAGGAATGGGTGACGTTTCCGGTCGAGACCCTTCCTCAGACTGGAAGAGGAAGTTGATTGCACAAACAAAGTAGATTTAGAATGTTGACCAAAAGAACATGTGAGGATTTTACTTTTAATTGGGGAATAGTTAGGATCGGAAATTTCCTACAATCAAACAGTGTCTTCCAAAGAGAGTAGAACACAAACAGCTGGAGCAACTATGTAGGCCAGGCAGCATCCGTGAAGGGAATGGATAGGCAACATTTTAGGTCGGGACTCGGTCTGAAGAAGGGTCGCGACCTGAAACGTCACCTGTCCATTCCTACGACAGACGCTGCCTGACCCGCTGAAACTCCAGCACCTTGTGTTTCACTCAAGATTCCAGCATCTGCAGTTCCTTGAGTCTTTGAGAGGGAAATGGATAAGCAGCTGGGAGATTGACACAAAAAGCTGCAGTAACTCAGCGGGTCAGACAGCCTCTGTGGAGAAAAGGAATAGGTGACCCTTCCTACACGTAGCAACCAGGAGAGGAGCTTGTCAGGCTATGGAGAACAAAAGTGGGCGGGATAGGATCAATGAGATTGGTTTGCCAGGAACTAGCATAGTAGATGTCCTGAATCTCCTGTCCATTAACAAGTCCTTTATGATTCTATGGCTAGGGTCTGATCAAGGGTTTAACTGACAGGGTAAGGCAAAATCTAGTTGTACCATGAAATATCAGGACTTTTTACCTGCAATCACATTTTTCGTTCACAATCACTTCTTTCTACAAAATCTATAAAAACGATGATCAACAATGCTGATTACCGAAAGTGGACACAAGGAACAGCAAATGCTGAAATCTTCCGTGGAACACAGAGTAACTCAAATGGCCATGCAGCATCTCTGGAGAACATGGACAGGTGACGTTTTGGGTCGAGACCCTTTTGCTGGCTGACCCGCTGAGTAAGGGGCCTGTCCCACTTAGGCGTTTTTTTAGGCGACTGCTGGCGACTGTCATAGTCATAGCAGGTCGCCGAAATCCGTCGACTGGACCCTCCGACGACAATGTCTACGACAAACTACAACAACCACCTACGACCGCACCTACGACAACCTACGACCACATAGGCAACAACCTACAACAACCGAAGTCAACCTACGCCTGCCCGCGACAAGCTACGACCGAGTCGGCGACAACTGAAGACAATTCACGTCATTTTGGCCTCCGGTTCTGACGCCGGTACCTGTCGTCGGTTGACGTAGGTCGTCGCCAATGGAATTCAACGAAGTCAGCACCGGCGACAACCTACGTCACCTGGCGACAACCTGACGACAACCTACGACAGCGCCCACGTCAGGACACGTCAAGCTGCGATCACTGGCGTCAAACCAACAGTCGGCAATTTTTAATAAACATTTCACAATCCAGTGGCGACCAGAAAAACGCTACGACTCTTTGGAGACGACTCACGACTGTACAGGCCACACCCCGGCAACCGTGTGGTGACGGCCTAGTCGCCTGTAGTCGCCTAAACAATCGCTGAAGTGGGACAGGGGTTTAAATGTGTGTCTTTTTTTTCAGTAAACCAGCATCTGCAGGTTCTTGTCTCTACATTAACTCAACTCAGTTGCACTCACGATCTTTATCAGAATCAACCAGAATCAACGTCATCTCCCTCCGTGAGTAGATCTCAGCTTTAATTACCTGCATGATGGCACCTGTCAAAGTGTGGGATGGATTTACTGCCAGATGAAGCATGGATCACAGTGCATCATTGAAGAACTGGCTTGTCACACGGCACAGGACAGACTGCCCATTGAACACATCTGGCACAGGCTTTGGCAGGGATCCAACACAAACCAGGAAATTAATTACCTCCAAACGAAGCTCGAATATTTTTAGTTTATTTTAATCTTTGGTGCAGTTCTGGGACATTTCTTTGGTTATTATTTTTGGCAAAAATGAGATATTTTTCACGGCTTTAAGAAAATTAGCCAAAATGCATCAACTTTCTGTTTGAGCAACACATTTCATCTAAATTAATAACGAAGGCAAATAACACATTGGAACCACAAGGAACTGCAGATGCTGGATTCTTGAAGAAAAGAGTTGTTTCAGTCGGTCAGGCAGCATCTGTGAAGGGAATAGATAATACCTTCATATTCTGAGTTGTTCATTGCGTCCCAGGTTCTTGTGTCTCAAAAAATAACTCCGGTTCATCAGAAGGATCATCAGGCCTAGACGTTCCTCCCTTGGTGCTGGCTCGATGGGCTGAATGGCCTTCTCCTCCGTCTATTGTCTATTGTCCGCAGATGCTGCCTGACCCGCTGCGTTACTCCAGCACTTTGTGTCATTTTTTTTGTGTCTGTAGAAGGGCCCCGACCCAAAACGTCACCTATCCGTGTTTTCCAGAGATGCTGCCTGACCCCAATGAATTTCTCCAGCACTTTGTATCTTTTCTTGTGAACCAGCATCTGCAGTTCCTTGTTCCTACTCTTGTTGAATGCTTCTAGCATTTACTATTTTTATTATAGGTTTCCACCAGCTGCAGGTTTATTATGTTGTTTTTTTCTATGATTTATTGATGCCAGGAAAAATGACATGGATATTTGTACTGAACTGTAGCTGATAGGAGCTGATAGGAGCTCAGGATTCCAGGTTTGTGGTGGTTTGTTATTGAAACATATAAGATTATTAAGGGATTGGACACGCCAGAGGCAGGAAACATGTTCCCAATGTTGGGGGAGTCCAGAACCAGGTGCCACAGTTTAAGAATAAAGGGTAGGCCATTTAGAATGGAGATGAGGAAAAACTTTTTCACTCAGAGAGTTGTAAATCTGTGGAGTTCTCTGCCTCAGAAGGTAGTGGAGGCCAATTCTCTGGGTGCTTTCAAGAGAGAGTTAGACAGAGCTCTTAATGATAGCGTAGGGGGTATGGGGAGAGGGCAGGAACGGGGTACTGATTGTGAATGAGCAGCCATGATCACGGTGAATGGCGGTGCTGGCTCGAAGGGCCGAATGGCCTCCTCCTGCTCCTATTGTCTATTGTCTATTATTGATTCCAGTCAGCTATCCACTCTTCCTGATGTTATCTGTTGCCTACGCTAATTTGTTCTGGCCTTTTCTCGTCCCCAGTTTATTTCCAGAAGAGTTCTCCAGAGAACTCTTCCTGATCCACTGAGTTACTCCAGATTTTTGTGTTTACCTTTGGTATAAACCAGCATCTGCAGTTCCTTCCTACACATATGGGTGTATACACTCTTAGAATCCATTGGAAGGTGGAGGGCAAATATCGCCAAGAGATCAGGGGAATGAACAATGAATGGGGACACCGAAGATAGACACAAAATGCTGGAGTAACTCAGCGGCTCAGGCAGCATCACTGGAGGGAAGGAATGGGTGACGTTTTGGGTCAAGACCCTTTGGACGACACAACCCTGATTGGACTGATCCAGGATGGGGTGGAATCTGCCTGTAGACAGGAAGTGACACAGCTGGCGTCCTGGTGCCATCGCAGCAACCTGGAGCTCAATGCTCTTAAGATGGTGGAACTAATTGTAGACTTTAGGAGAGCTCCCCCTCCCCTCCCCCACTCACCATCAACAACACCACAGTCACATCTGTGGAGTCATTTAAGTTCCTTGGAACCATCATCTCCAGGGACCTTAAATGGGGGGCCACCATCGACTCCACAGTCAAAAAGGCCCAACAGAGGATGTACTTCCTGCGGCAACTGAGGAAACACAATCTGCCACAGGCAATGATGGTCCAATTCTATACTGCTATCATTGAGTCCGTCCTCACCTTCTCCATCATGGTCTGGTTTGGCTCAGCCACCAAGCACGACATCCGGAGGCTGCAACGGATCGTTCGATCAGCCGAGAAGGTTGTTGGCTGCAACCTTCCCCCCATTGACGAACTGTACACTGCAAGGGCCAGGAAGCGAGCGGGCAAGATCATCTTTGACCCCTCTCACCCTTGCCACAAACTCTTTGAAGCACTTCCCTCTGGAAGGCGACTCCGGACTGTCAAAGCAGCCACAGCCAGACATAAAAACAGCTTTTTTTCCCACGAGCGATAGTTCTACTCAATAACCAAAAGTCTGTAGTCTCCTTTTGCTCTGGTAATTTATTTTATTCTTCACATGTTTAAATTATAATGTTTAATTCTTAATTGTTCACTGTATATCGTGTTGTAACTTGCGAGCGGAGCACCCAGGCAAATTCCTTGTATGTATACATACTTGGCTAATAAAATTTATTCAATTCAATTCAATTCAATTCTTCAAACTCAGTCTGAAGAAGAGTCTCAATCTGAAACATCAGAGTCTCGACCCAAAACGTCACCCATTCCTTCTCTCCAGAGATGCTGCCTGCCCCGCTGAGTTACTCCAGCATTTGATGTCTAACGTCGATGTAAAGCAGCATCTGCACTTCCTTCTCACACAATCAATGGGAGCAGCTGAGTACCATGGCCAAGCAAGAGACTGTTAAACTCCCTCTGGAGGTTATCCAGCTCAAGGAAGGGTAAAGGAATCATTATGTTTTAAGCAAGGCTGGAAAATTCACGTTGCGGTTCGGAGGAAGCGAGTGAGAAAGAGATTTGTTGAACTAAATCAACATTTCTGCAGCTCCCAGAGTTGCCAGGTATGTCATACATATATTGGACCATTTTTCTGCTGTCAGTTAGTAGTGTACGTTCATCTAGATTAATCCTGACGTGTGCAGATGCTGTTTCGCACATGCAACCGATAGGTGGTCTTCATCTTCTTCGTGCGTTTAGGGGAAACAGAAGTCATGTAACGCCCTCCAGGCGCTGTAGTCCAAAGTGGCAGTCCCGTGAATGTGGCTCTCAGTGTAGGTTGCCAGGGTACAACCAGGGATCTTCAGATGGGAGCTGCCACTTTTGTGGGTCTCTTCGAGCAGGATTGCAGTGACTCTGTGGGGGTCTGTAGCAGATGGTCAATGCTGGTGGTCTTCGCCTTAGTAAGGCCTTCCGCATTCAGCTGTAGCGGGGTGGTTCCATGCGGTTCCACATCCGTAGTTGCCCGCCCTAAGAAGGGCGCATGCTCCGGGTTGGCGCCAAGCTGCAGCGACTGAAGTTGCATTTCGGGCTGCAAGCTGTTGTTGTTTGTTCGTTGTTATTCCTGCTATTTCTGCTTCAGCTGTCTGTGTTTGTTGTCGTTCGCCTGACCGAGGTCAGTTGACAGGGCTCCCCACGAGGAGGTCGATGTTCCTCATCTGCCTCTGGACTAGTTAACAGCTCGGCCAGGCGGACATGTAGAGTAATGGAGACGTCCTCCAGAACCTGATCATAATAAACAGAAGCAGGAACAGGCCATTCAGCCCCTCCACTCTGCTCTACCATTCAATAACTGTGGGAGAGTCCAGCACCAAAAGGCACACACTCAGAATAAGAGGATGTACCTTTAGAAGGGAGATTAGGAGGAACTTCTTAACCCAGAGCTTGGTGAATCTGTGAATTTCATTGCCACAGACGGCCAAGTTACTGGGTATTTTTAAAGCAGGGATTGAAATGTTCTTGATTAGTAAAGGCGTCAAAGGTTACGGAGAGAAGGCAGGAGAATGGGGTTGAGAGGGAAAAATAGATCAGCCAGGAGTGAATGGAGGAGCAGACGAAGGACGGAATGGCCTAAATCTGCTCCTATGCCTTATGTTCTTATGATATTCTGAACTTCACAGCTGATGTCATACCAGCCACATATTCTTTTGGCACATTGGCCTTCTTCAGCCAGAGTGTTGAGCATAGAAGTTGGGAGGTCATGTTGCAGTTGAATAAGACACTGGTAAGGCCGCATTTAGAGTATTATGTTCAATTCTGGGCACCATGTTATAGGAAAGATATTGTCAAGCTGGAAAGGGCACAGAGATGATTTACGAAGATGTTGCCAGGACTAGAGGGTCTGAGTTATGGGGAGAGGTTGAGTAGGCTGGGTCTCTATTCCTTGGGAGCGCAGGAGGATGAGGGGTGATCTTACAGAGGTGTATAAAATCATAAGAGGAATAGATCGGGTAGATGCACAGAGTCTCTTTCCTAGTGTAGGTGAATCGAAGACCAGAGAACATAGGTTTAAGGTGAAGGGAAAAGATTTAATGGGAACCTGAGGGGTTATGTTTTCATACAAAGGGTGGTGGGTGTATGGAACGAGTTGCCAGAGGAGATAAATGAGGCTGGGACTATCCCAAAGTTTAAGAAACAGTTAGACAGGTACATAGATAGGACAGGTTTGGAGGGATATGGGGCAAACGCAGGCAGGTGGGTGGTGGAGCTGGGACATGTTGGCCAGTATGGGCAGGTTAATCCTGGGTAAAAAGTTCTGACAAACAACCCTATCTATGCCTCTCATAGTTGTGTACATTTCAATCAAGTCTTCCTTCAGCCTCTGATGTTCCAGAGAAACAATAGGAAAATCCCCGCATCCTAAGAGTTAAACTAGTGACTTACATCACCCTCCGCATGGCACAAGTACGCCCATCCTTTGATAGGGAGACTAGACTGTAAATAATATCCCAGGTGATGTTTCACCCGAGTCCGAAATAATTCCAGTGGTGTTTTCATTCTTGTGTTCAAATCCTCTTGCAAACATACTGTTTGTCATCCTAACATTGCTGCACTTGCATGGTACAAAGACACTGAGCATCAATAAAACCATTGAACCATTGAACCATGAAAGATAGGCACAAAATGCTGGAGTAACTGAGAGGGACGGGCAGCATCTCTGGAGATTCTGCCGGCCCCGCTGAGTTACTCCAGCATTTTGTGTCTGTCTTCGGCTTTAACGTTCCTTCCTACACATTGAGCCATTGAGGTCTCTCTCAACTTTGCTTTCTTCCACCGTTCAATAAATACCGTGCCCTGTTCTGTTTATTCTTCCAAAGTCGATGACTTCAAACTTTTCCACATTATAATTCCATCTGTTTTGGGATTCAGGGTAATATAATGGTACGGATTAAGGATCAATCGTAAACCCAGAGTAGGAATTAAAAAATAGTTGTTGGATTGATAGGATGTGACTTGAGTGTGCCTCATGGATCAAGCCCCATCTGTCTACACTTTGTATCATTGGGTTCAATTTGAAGGATACACCTTCTTCTCGAAAGGCAAGTTGGAACAGAATGTTATTTTGATGGGATGGGCTCCACTGCCATGAATAAGGCAGCCTGACATCTCAGCAATTACTCTTCAACCGTAGAGTCATAGAGCGCGGCGGCACAGTGGCGTGGTGGTAGAGCTTCCGCCTCACAGCGCTATGAACCTCAAACATAAACTCTCAGCTTTCGTAATCCTTAGGATCATTTTAGCAAGATTTAAAACCCTTGTATTCTTTGCACGTCTCAGAATTAGTGCACTGATTAAGTGCAGCCTCCCGGCAAGTCAATAAAGCATGAAAAATAGAAGTCCAGTTAAATCCTGCCACGACTGATGAAATGCAAATTTCCAGGGTAACGTTAATTTGGCCGCATCACCTCAGCATCTCGTGAGCATGGATGCACAAACCGAGTCTCTCAATTTGCACAAACAGCAATTTCACCCACAAGAGTTAGAAACATTACTGCACGATAAAGGGAAATGTTGTAACCTTGCAGCGGGACTGTTTTGTGTTTTGGGTCAACCACATTGAGTCACAGTATAAATTTATGCATTTTCACGAAAACCGATCCTGTCTGTATGGAGTTTGTACGTTCTCCTCGTGACCGCGTGGGTGCTCCGGTTTCCTCTAACACTCCAAAGACGTACAGGTTTGTAGGTTGATTGGCCTGGTGTAAATGTAATATTGTCCCTAGCGTGTGTAGGATGGTGTTAATGTGAGATCACTGGTTGGTGCGGACTCGGTTGGGCCGAAGGGCTTGTTTCCGCGCTGTATCTCTAAACTAAACTAAACCAAACTTTAGAGATAGTGTGGAAACAGGCCCTTCGGCCCACAGTCCATGCCAACCAGCGTTCACCCCATACACTACCACCATCAACACAGTAGGGACAATTTTACAAAGCTGGTGTTCCCTCCATGAACTCCCTGGACAGCATGGTGGCACAGCAGTAGAGTTGTTGCCTTACAGGGACAGGGAACAGAAGGGTATGGATCACAAGCAAGCAGATGAGATTAGTTTGAACTTGGCATCATGTACAGCACGGACATGGTAGGCCGAAGGGCCTGTTCCACTGCTATACTTTTCTTTGTTCTATGTTCTAAATTGAATAAATGCCCCAAGAGCATTAGGATTTAGCATCTCTGTGGAAAAGGTTTTGGGTGGAGACCCTTCTTCAGACTGAGAGTCAGGAGAAAGGGAAACGAGAGATATGGACTGTCATATAGAGAGATATATAGAGAGATAACAAATTAATGCCAAAAAGTAACAATGATAAACAGGCCAATGTTAGCTGTGGGCTAGGTGAAAACGAGTTACTCTTTTATATATTAATATTATTAGCAGCGTCTCCACAGAAACTAGTGGGAACACCAACAAGATGGAACATTTGTGTAGGAAGGAACTGCAGATGCTGCTTTATACTGAAGATAGACACAAAATGCTGGAGTAATAGCAGAACAGGTGGCATCTCTGGAGAGAAGGAATGGGTGACGTTTCAGGACTTGATAGACCGATCTTCAGTCTGAAGAAGGAATTTTTTTTCTTCTTGTTTTTACTTGATAATGGTTCAATTAATTAATAATGTATTCAGAATGCAAAGTATACAACAACAGATCAATAGATAATGTTATGAACAATGACAAACAGTTTGGTAGCAAATGGGATAGCTTGAGGGTGGACCATGGTGTGGAATTCAGATATAATCGATGGAGTCATTTCTTGGGTAGCGTTCTCCACAAGCACAGTGGTAAAGGTTTGGAACTCTCATAAACAGTAGTAGTTGCTAGGTCAACTGTAATTTTAAAAGCTGTGATTGATGAGTTTAAGCTATCAAAATGCTTGGTGGAATGAGAGCTTCAGTGTGGGCCAAGGCTAACACAGCCAGCTTCCATCACTGGTGCTGTGTAAACAGTAGATGGCATCCATCTGAGTTGCTCCGTGCCTAGGTACCATGCCGACCCTCGTGGTCGAGGCACCCACATCGGCTTTGAGGGGAGACAAGATGCCTGGCCAAGCCTTGGGCAATGGTTCAACTTGTGGCACGGTGACGCAGCGGTAGAGTTGCCCCCTTACAGCGGCAGAGACCCGGGTTCAATCCCGACTACGGGTGCTGCCTGCACAGAGTTTGTACATTCTCCCAGTGGCCCTATGGGTTTTCTCCGAGATCTGCGGGTTCATATCACACTCCAGACATACAGGTTTGTAGATTAATTGGCTTGGTACAACTGCAAATTGGTCCTAATGTGGGTAGGATAGTGTTAGTGTGCAGGGATCGCTGGTCAGCGTGAACTCGGTGGGCTGTAAGGCCTGTTTCTGTATCTCTAAACTAAACTAAACTAAACTAAACTAAACTAAACTAAACTAAACTAAACTAAACTGAACTGGACTGGACTGGACTGGACTGGACTGGACTGGACTGGACTGGACTGGACTGGACTGAACTGAACTGGACTGGACTGGACTGGACTGGACTGGACTGGACTGGACTGGACTGGACTGGACTGGACTGGACTGGACTGGACTGGACTGGACTGGACTGGACTGGACTGGACTGGACTGGACTGAACTGGACTGGACTGGACTGGACTGGACTGAACTGAACTGGATTGGACTGAACTGAACTGAACTGGACTGGACTGGACTTGACTGGACTGGACTGGACTGGACTGGACTGAACTGAACTGAACTGGACTGGACTGGACTGGACTGAACTGAACTGGATTGGACTGAACTGAACTGAACTGGACTGGACTGGACTGGACTGGACTGGACTTGACTGGACTGGACTGGACTGAACTGAACTGAACTGAACTGAACTGAACTGGACTGGACTGGACTGAACTAAACTAAACTAAACTAAACTAAACTAAACTGATGCAAGGTCGCTTTAGAAGTTTAGACTTTGGACTTTAGAGATACAGCGCGGAAATAGGCCCTTCAGTCCAATAACACTATATTACACACTAGGGACAATTTACAATTTTACCAAAGCCAATTAACCCACGAAACTACACGTCTTTGGAATGAGGGGGGAAACTGGAGATCCCGGAGAAAACCCACACAGATCACGGGGAGAACATACAAACTCCATACAGACAGCACCCGTAGTCAGGATCGAACCCGGGTTCCTGGCACTGTGAGGCAGCAACTCTACCAGGGAAGATGGAAGAAGATTAGACTTTATTGCCTTCCATCACAGTGAGGAATGTGGGGAATCCGTTGTGGTGGATGTTTATGTTAACTTGTATGTAGTTGTGTGTCTTGTTGCTTTTCTCCGGTATGACTATGGTAAGTCGAATTTCACTGTACCTTAATTGGCACACGTGGCAATAAAGGTCCGTTGAACCGTTAAACCTTACTGCATCACCTGTTATGACCTGAGATGTCAACCATTCTTTCCCCTCCACGGAAGCTGCCTGACCCTTTAATGTTCCTCCAGCAGTTTGTTTTCCGCTAACAATTCCAAGACACTTGCAAATGTGCAGAGACAAAATGATCGGGCTGTCAAAATTCCCTTGGAATAACTTCTGAACGTTATTCAGATATGGAATATACAGCAGATGGTGTTTATACCCACTGTCATTTTAATAGTGTCAGTGGCTTGAAAAAGGCAAGAGGCTCACAAACATTTAATTCGTCCCAGATTCAGTGCCTTGGCCAAAGTCCACGTTGAAATCTGTGTAGCTTCGACTGAATCTGGTTCATGTTCCAATGGCAGCCAATCATTCCCAATGGGCCATTTCTTGTGAACACAGCACAGCCTGCGGGCATGATAGCTTTGTTGCAGCAATATTCTTCATTCTACAACCCAGTGGCGTCTACAGTAACACAATGTATTTCATAGATCTAATGGAACAAAACATCCCAAGACATCTCATAGAAGAAGCATTATCAAACAAAATTATACTCCCAGATACATCTGTGGTACCAAATGATGACCAAGTTGGCTGAAGGGATAGGTGTTAGTAAACCTCTCGAATGGAGGTGTGGAGGTTTAGTTTAGTTTAGTTTAGATTTTTAGATTTAGAGATACAGCGCAGAAACAGGCCCTTCGGCCCACCGGGTCCGCACCGCCCAGCGATCCCCGCACATTAACACTATCCTACACCCACTAGGGACAATTTTTACATTTGCCCAGCCAATTAACCTACAAACCTGCACGTCTTTGGAGTGTGGGAGGAAACCGTAGATCTCGGAGAAAACCCACGCAGGTCACAGGGAGAACGTACAAACTCCGTACAGTACAGCACCCGTAGTCAGGATCGAACCTGAGTCTCCAGCGTTGCATTCGCTGTAAGGCAGTAACTCTACCGCTGCGCCACCGCGCCGCCCATGAGATTTAGAGTTTAGAGATAATTCGCGGAAACAGGCCCTTCGGTCCACCGAGTCCGTGTCAACCAGTGATCCCCACACATTAGCAATGACAATTTACAATTTCACCAAAGCCAATTAACCTTCAAACCAGTATATGTGAAGGGAGGAAATCGGAGCACCTGGGGGAAATCCACGTGATCACGGGAAGAACGTGCAAACTCCACACAGACAGTTCCGTACAGTAGGTCTGAACCCGGGTCTCTGGTGCTGTAGAGCAGCAACACTACTCCGACAGCACCATGCCATCCATGCCAGCTTAGGGCGTTGGCAGCTGGATGTACAGCTGCTAACAGTGGAGCAATTAAAGTTGGGAATGATGAGGAGGCTGGAAATGACAGAGAGCTGATTTGGCTATCAGGTTCCAGATTCACACAGCACAGAACTAAGGCTCTTCAAATCCAGACATAATGTAGAAACAGGAAACAGCAGATGCTGGTGTGTACAAAACATAGGCACTAGACACAAAGATAAATACTGCGTGAACTGCTGAGTTACTCCAACACTTTGTGTCTGCTCTTCAAAACCACCTTGACTGAGAACGGATTTGGTCATGGTGTAATTGAGTGACACAACGCAGCTGTCTGTATGGAGTTTCCACGTTCTTCCCGTGACCACGTGGACTTTCCCCAGGTGCTCCGGTTTCCTCCAACACTCTACTCACATGTACTGGTTTGAAGGTTTGTTGGCTTCGACACAAAATGCCTGAGTGGCTCAGTGGGACAGGCAGCATCTCGGGAGAGAAGGAATGGGTGACGTTTCGGGTCGAGACTCTTCTTCAGACTGATGTCAGGGGGGGCGGGACAAAGGAAGGATATAGGTGGAGACAGGAAGATAGAGGGAGATCTGGGAAGGGGGAGGGGAAGAGAGGGACAGAGGAACTATCTAAAGTGGGAGAAGTCGATGTTCATACCGCTGGGCTGCAAGTTGCCCAGCGGAAATATGAGGTGCATTTTGTGAAACCCGCCCCCCCTGACATCAGTCTGAAGAAGGGTCTCGACCCGAAACGTCACCCATTCCTTCTCTCCTGAGATGCTGCCTGACCTGCTGAGTTACTCCAGCATTTTGTGAATAAATACCTTCGATTTGTACCAGCATCTGCAGTTATTGTCTTATACTGGTTTGAAGGTTAGTTGGCTTAGACACAAAATGCTGGAGTGACTCAGTGGGACAGGCAGTATCTCTGGAGAGAAGGAATGGGTGGCGTTTCGGATCGAGACCATTCGTCAGAACCGAAACGTCGCCCATTCCTACTCTCCAGAGGTGCTGCCTGTCCCACTGAGTTACTCCAGCTTTTTGTGTCTATCTTCGGTTTAAACCAGCATCTGCAGTTCCTTCCTACACAGTAACGGGCTTTCCAAGTTCACACTGACCTTCATAAACCCATTTATCTAAATCTCACACTGATCCCATTTTATTCCCTCAATCCGCTCAGCTCCTTCCAGATATCACTGAAAATTGTGCGAGGCCAGAGGGAATTATAGCAGCAGATACTAAACTATCTTTCAAAGGATAAAATCAAAATGCAGGATTCACACTGCATGCAGCAGCTACAAATCAAGCATTGGTAAATAGGGGATAGACACAAAAAGCTGGGGTAACTCATCGGGTCAGACAGCATCTCTGGAGAAGAGGTGGCTTTTCGGGTCTCGACCCTTCTTCAGACGGGTCTCGACCCAAAACATCATCAATTCCTTTTCTCCAGAGGTGCTGCCAGACCCGCTGAGTACCTCCACCTTTTTGTGTCTATCTTCGGTTTAAACCAGCACCTGCAGTTCCTTCTGACACATTGGTAAATAGGGAGTGTACTTGATGGCCAGATTTATTTGGTGGGCTGAAAGTCCAGTTTCTGGGCTGGAAAACTCAAAAGTCAAGAGACTCCAGAGACCAAAGTGTTTAATTGTCATCAGTCCCAAAACAGAGCAATGACGTTCTTACTTGCAGAAGCAGCAGCAGCAGCAGCACAACTGGTTTGTAAACACAGCACTGAGTAGATACCATGATAAACAACAAACAAAACATGACTCTTAGTCTTAGAGCATCCAATGGAATTGAAACAGGGTTAATTTTAGTTTAGTTTAGAGATACAGTGCGGAAAGAAGCCCTTCGGCCCACCGAGTCCGTGCCGACCAGCAATCCCCACACACTGTGCTTCATACACTAGAGACAATTTACAATTTTACCAAGGCAATTAGCTTACAAACCTGCACGTCTTTGGAGTGTGGGAGGAATCTGGAGCTCCCAGAGAAAACCCACGCAGGTCACGGGGAGAACGTACAAACTCCGTACGGACAGCGCCTGTAGTTAGGATGTAACCTGGGTCTCTGGCGCTGTAAGGCAGCATCTCCACCGCTGCGCCACCGTGCCGCACAATGTTATGGTTCCGTTTTGATGAAGCATCTTCAACCTGAAACGTTAACTCTTTATCTTTTTCCACAGGTGCTGCCTGACCTGCCGGGTGTATCTGTTATTACTTCTCATTGCCAGCAGCAGCAGTTTTTTTTACTTTCCCGATGAAGGAATTTTAATTCTCTTGCAATTAGAACTCAGCACCCAATGGACTTGCTTGTTGTTCTTGCCAATTTCGAGAAATAGCCAAGGATCCTCGCAATCTGATTGGAATGGTCCCAAACCTTAAATTAGCCTAAAAGGGTAGAAAGAGTAGAATGTTCTCAGAGTTTGAGTTCCCAATGTTATCATGCACAACAGGCACATTATTAGTCGGAGTAGGGGAGTTAAGTACAGGAGACATAGGTTCAAGGTGAGAGGGGAAGGATTTAATAGGAACCTGAGGGGTAACCTTTTCACTCAGAGGGTGATGGGTGTACGGAACGAGCTGTCAGAGGAGGCAGTTGAGGCAGGTCCTAAAGCATCATTTAAAAGACATTTGGAGGGGTTCATGGATAGGAAAGATTTAGAGGGAAATGGGCCAAATGCGGGCAGGTGGGTCTAGTGTAGATGGAACATGGAAAAGTTGGCTTTATTTAGTTTAATTTAGAGATACAGCGTGGAGACAGGCCCTTCGGCCCACTGTGTCTACGTCGACCAACAATTGCCACACACTCACACTGTCCGACACTCGAGAGACTATTTACAATTTTACCAAACCAATTAGCCTCCAAACCCACACGTCTTTAGAGTGTGGGTGGAAACCGGAGAGAACCCACGCGGTCACAAGGAGAACGTACAAACTCGGTACAGACAGCGGCCATAGTCAGGATCGAACCCGGGTCTCTGGGGCTGTAAGGCAGCAACTCTACCTCTGTGCCAACATGGACTTGGTGGGCCGAAGGGCCTGCTTCATTGCCATATGACCATGGCTCTATGAGTATAGACTGTGGAGTGATGTCAGTGAGTGGCCTACTGCTGGACGTGTGACATGTGAGATCTAAAACATGTCACCTTGAAACAATTAGGAAAGTTTAATGGTCACGATTCCCAGGAAATTCTGAAGAGACTGAATAGGAATCTTGAAGGAAGGAAGGAAATCAGTGTTAATTAAAATGCAATTATACAAAGGAAAAGATTAGGAAGTCACTGCTGTTCAGTATTCAGCAGCAATAACAGTCTCCTTAACCTCCTCTAGAAAATGTTAATTGGTGCTTTTGCAATAGACCTCTGCATATTTTAACAAACTTCCAGAAGCTGAAGTGACTTAGGCAGTGAGCAATGGCCGACTAGTTACAGGATTTACAGGAGGCTCTGCCTCATAAAGGCAGCCGACATCATCAGAGACCCACACCACCCTGGCCACGCTCTCGTTTCACTCCTGCCATCGGAAAGAAGATACAGGAGCCTGAAAACTGCAACGTCTAGGTTCAGGAACAGCTTAGAGAGTCATAGAGTCATGGAGTGATACAGTGTGGAAACAGGCCCTTCGGCCCAACTTGCCCACACCAGCCAACAATGTCCCAGCAGCACTAGCCCCACTTGCCTGCGCTTGGTCCATATCCCTTAAAAGCTTCTTCCCTTTTAACAGGCATCAGGCTATTAAACACCACAACCTCCAAATGACCTCTGAAATACGTAGACTTGGAAACATTGTTTTTTGTCTTTTTGCACTATTTTTGTTGTTTGTTTATTTATGTGTACGTGTGTGTGTTTATGCATTTATATATGTGTGTGTTGGTGTGTGTGTGTGTGTGTGTGTGTGTGTGTGTGCGTGTGTGTGTGTGTGTGTGCGTGTGTGTGTGTGTGTGTGGGTATGTGTGTGTGTGTGTGTGTGTGTGTGGGTATGTGTGTGTGTGTGTGTGTGTGTGTGTGTGCGTGTGTGTGTGCGTGTGTGTGTGTGTGTGTGAGTGTGTGTGGGTGTGTTTGAGTATGTGTGTTTGTTTGTGAGTGCGTGTGTGTGTGTGTTTATGCATTTATATATGTGTGTGTGTGTGTTTGGGTTTATGCATTTATATATATGTGTGTGTGTGTGTCTGTGTTTATGCATTTATATATATATGTGTGTGTGTGTGTGTGTGTGTGTGTGTGTGTGTGTGTGTGTGTGTGTGTGTGTGTGTGCGTATATATACTTTTGTTCTCATTTATTCTATTGTTTACAGTGCACTATGTTTACATATTCTGTTGTGCTGCTGCAAGTTAGAATGTCATTGTTCTATCTGGGACACATGACAATAAAACACTCTTAACTCTTTATAGACACAAAATGCTGGAGTAACTCAGCGGGACAGGCAACAGCTGCGGAAAGAAGGAATGGGTGACGTTTCGAGTCACGGCCCTTCTTCAGACTGAAGTCTGAAATCCGAAAAGTCGCCCATTCCTTCTCTCCAGAGATATCATATCATATATATACAGCCGGAAACAGGCCTTTTCGGCCCTCCAAGTCCGTGCCGCCCAGTGATCCCCGTACATTAACACTATCCTACACCCACTAGGGACAATTTTTACATTTACCCAGCCAATTAACCTACATACCAGATGCTGCCTTCTATCTTCAGTGTAAACCAGCATCTGCAGTTCCTTCCTACAATCTTGACCATTGACATCATTGTTGAATCTGATCCATCATCGCCCAGTGCTCCTGTGTGCTCGGTAATGAGGCCCATGGATCAGAGGTAAGACCCTGCTGACCTTTCCCCGTGAGGGGCATTGAGGACAAAACTGTCACCTGATCTGCGCGCCTCACCAGACATTGGGTGATTCAGCACGTGCCACAAGGTGGCGCAGCGGCAGAGTTGCTGCCTCACAGCACCAGAGACCCAGGTTCGATCCCGACCACGGCAGCTGTCTGTGCACATTCTCCCTGTGACTGTGTGGGCTTTCTCCAGGTGCTCCGGTTTCCTCCCACACTCCGACCTGAAACGTCACACATCCTTTTTCCCCAGAGGTGCTGCCTGACCCGTTGAGTTACTCCAGTAATTTGTGTCTACTCTGGTTTGTAGGTTAATTGGCTTCTATAAATTGTAACTTGTCCCTAGTGTGTCAGATAGTGCCAGTGTACGGGGTGATCGCTGGTCGGCGTGGACTCTGTGGGCAGATGGGCCTGTATCTCTAAAGTCTAAAGTAAAGTCAAAGTGATTGAGTGAGGATAGACACAAAAATGTGTGTGTGTGTGTAAATCTTATTTAAAACTTCTGCATGAGTTTAAAAATCAGGATGAAACTTTCCAATGTGCTGGTACCATGCTCACAGCAAATTCCCACAAAAAAGCAAGTTACAATTAGCAGCAGCTTTACATTGATCAGTTGGTTATTTTAGTTTAGCTTAGAGATATGGATTTTTGGCCCACCGTACCCATTCTGACCATCGATCACCCGTCCACATCAGATCTTTGTTATCTTACTTTTTCATCCACTCCCTGCACGCTCGGTGGAATTTACAGAGGCCAATTGACTTACAAACCCGCAGGGCTTTGGGATGTGGTAGGAAACCAAAGGAAACCCACTCGGTTCCAGAGGGAGTGTGCAAACTCCACACAGGCAGCACCTGAGGTCAGGATCGAACCGGAGTCTTTGCCTGTGTGAGGCAGCATCTCTACCAGCTGCACTACTGTGCCATTTTTATTGCTGCACTGGAAGAATAATATGCAGGAAGGAACTGCAGGTGCTGGTTTACACCGAAGATAGACACAAAATGCTGGAGTAACTCAGCGGGTCAGGCAGCATCTCTGGAGAGAAGGAATGGGCGACGTTTCGGGTCGAGACCCTTCTTCAGTGTGATGGTCTGGGTTGCGTCCACAATTCTCAGCATGGCTTCCAGTTTCGGTGAAATCCTGAAGAAGGGTCTCGACCTGAAACATCACCTGTTCCTTTTCTCCAGAGATGCAGCCTGACCCGCTGAGTGACTCCAGCTTTTTGTGTCAATCTACGGGAGTACCACAAGGCCTCATTTCAATAGTTCAATGGTCAATGGTTGTACGTTCTCCCTGTGACCTGCATAGGTTTCCTCCGGTTTCCTCCCACCGTCCCGCTGAGTTACTCCAGCACTTTGTGTCCATCTTCGATGTAAACCAGCATCTGCAGTTCCTTCCTACACACTTTGTGGTGATCCTGTGTTGATGGTTAACGAGAAGAAAGTGTTGTTGCCAGTTCATGCTGAGTCTTGCAGTCAGTAACACAGGGTTGACCAAAGAGCCAGTTCACTCATTGTATCTTCTCAGCCCATGTCAACGGCTACCTTTGGCTTGGGTTTCTCTTGTTGCTGTTGCTTCTCCGAGCCAGTGGAGGCGGGTGTGGAGAAGGTTTCTGGCCATGATCCTTCCGCTACCAAGTATTGTCTCGATCCTTCGTGCCATTGTGTCTCTCCATGTGAGCTGTGGCAGGGGCTGGGGTTGCAGGGGAGAGGACGTTCATCTGGCATAGAAACATAGAAACATAGAAAATAGGTGCTGGAGGAGGCCATTTGGCCCTTCGAGCCAGCACCGCCATTGTGATCATGGCTGATCATCCACAATCAGTAACCTGTGCCTGCCTTCTCCCATATCCCTTGATTCCGCTAGCCCCTAGAACTCTATCTAACTCTCATTTAAACCCATCCAGTGATTTGGCCTCCACTGCCCTCTGTGGCAGAGAATTCCACAAATTTACAACTCTCTGGCTGAAAAAGTTTCTTCTCACCTCAGTTTTAAATGGCCTCCCCTTTATTCTTAGACTGTGGCCTCTTGTTCTGGACTCCCCCAACATTGGGAACATTTTTCCTGCATCTAGCTTGTCCAGTCCTTTTAAGGTTTTATACGTCTCTATAAGATCCCCTCTCATCCTTCTAAACTCCAGTGAATACAAGCCTAGTCTTTTCAATCTTTCCTCATATGACAGTCCCGCCATCCCAGGGATTAACCTGGTGAACCTACGCTGCACTGCCTCTGGGCAGCCGGGAGCTGCCAGCTCCTCAAGACTGGCCAAGTCAACGTGACACAGGAGGGAGTTCAACCTTCAGACGCCAAATGTCAATCTAAATCTTCCTGAGCCTTTAATCTGCTTTAATTTTAAACTCTGGTGTGAAAATAAAAATGTCATGCCTCAGACAGACCAACACGCACGCTCTGTGGCTGCCAACTGCCTGGCGTCACCCTGTTGGTCCTTGCGTCCCAGCCCCTCTGCACTACGTCCTTTGATTGAGAATGGTGGAGGAGGATTTACTGTAGGTGGCTTGCCAGAAAACTGCCTTTGCTTTCCTTTTGTTCCCCTGTTTTCTCCATTTCTGCTGGGCTGTAACACACACAAGGGTTGGGTTGCTCCTGGGCCTGGCCAAGCTGGCCATCCGCGACTCACGGCGCCAGGCGGAAGAGGGCTCTGCCTGCCCCTTTTCCGTGGTACATCCGCGCCAGGGTGGGGTTGGAGAGGGACCAGGCGCTGTCCACGGGCACCCTGGGGGATTTCCGGGACCGCTGGGCACCGCGGGGGATTGGATGTATCCTGGATGGGGATTGTAATATAATTGTATAGTAGTTTCACTTGGTATATTTGTTTGTGTGTTATACTGGTGGTGGGTTATGTTTTGTCTTATTGTATTGTAAATATTGTTTTTAAATAATTTAATACATTTTTTGATAATAAGTAAAAGGGTACAGTCTGACCCAATCAAATACTAGGAGGCATAGGTTTAAAGTGAGAGGGGCAAATTTTAAAGGAAATATGCAGGGGCAAGTTAGACTTGATGGGCTGAATGGCCTAATTCTGCTCCTATCACTTATGAACATGAATTAGATGGCCTTGACATCACGTTCGGCATGGACACTGTGGGCTGACGGGCCTGTTTCTGTGCGGTTTTATTCATATCTGCAACAGAAAATGGAAGCAAGGTAATTTTTGGGTCCTCAGCCTTCCTTCCCCTCTCTCCACCCACCCCTCCTCTCCTTCCCCTCCCCTCCCCCCTTCTCCTCCCCCCCCCCCCCCCCCCCCCCCACTCCATCCCCCTCAACCCCCCTCCTCCCCCCCCCTCCCCCTCCCATCCTAGGAGATATGAAGTTTCCTTCAAGCATCCCTTCAAGGTCTGAAGAAGGGTTCTGTTCCATTTCTCCGGAGATGCTGCCTGACCCGCTGAGATACTCCAACTTTTTGTGCCTATCCGCAATGTAAACCAGCATCTGCAGTTCCTCCCTACACATTCCATCAAGCATCACTGATGAAGGATGAGAGGGGGTCTTATCAAAACTTATAAGATTATTAAGGGGTTGGACACGTTAGAGGCAGGAAACATGTACCCAATGTTGGGGGAGTCCAGAACCAGGGGCCACAGTTTAAGAATAAGGGGTAGGCCATTTAGAACAGAGATGAGGAAAAACGTTTTCAGTCAGAGAGTTGTGAATCACAGGAATTCTCTGCCTCAGAAGGCAGTGGAGGCCAATTCTCTGAATGCATTCAAGAGAGAGCTAGATAGAGCTCTTAAGGATAGCGGAGTCAGGGGTTATGGGGAGAAGGCAGGAACGGGGTACTGATTGAGAATGATCAGCCATGATCACATTGAATGGCGGTGCTGGCTCGAAGGGCCAAATGGCCTCCTCCTGCACCTATTGTCTATTGTCTATAAGAGCTGCCTGGATTAGGGAGTATTAGCTCTAAGGATAGGAGACACTGTAATTGTTTTCTCTGGGGCATCAGGGGCTGAAGGAGACCTGAAATGAAGTTTATAAAATTACTAGACCAAGTGGACCCGTTGGCCCAATCCTCTCCTCCCCCTCCCCTCTCTCCACCCCCCTCCCCTCCTTCCCCTCCTTCCCCTCCCCTCCCCCCCATCTCCTCCCCCCTCCCACTCCATCCCCCTCAACCCCCCCCTCCCTCCCCCTCCCTCCCTAGGAGATAGATTTAAACTTTAAAATGTGAATAACTTTAAAAATATAACACTGATTTCAATGAAACTTCTTCCATTAGCACCAAAGGGATGACGGTGAGTAAGTTGGGCCTAAAATTGTCACACTATCGTGCACCATTTTAGCTGTAGTTCAGGAACAAACAAACAAACGAACGAGAGTTTTAGTATGTAGATGAGAGGCGTGGACAGGTGAGACAGTCAGAACCTTCATCCCTGGAAGAAAATGTCAAATATTAGAGGGTTAGCTTTAAGGAGGATACATTTGAAGGACTTTGTAAGAGGAATGTTGTTTACAAAGAGAGTGGTGGGGTGGTGGTGAAAGCAGACACAAGAGTACATTTGAGAGGCTTTTGCATAGGCACATGAACATATCGATAATGGAGGGATATGAATCAGAAGTGGAAAGAGATTAGTTTAATTTAGCATCATGCTTGGCACAGGAATCGTGGGTCGATGGGCCTTTTCCTACGCTGTACTGTCCTTTATATTCTAAGAGCTCCATCTGCCTTAACGCTGCCTGAGTTGAGCCAAATTACACATTATGGGTGTCAAACCTGGTACCTCTCTGTTTACTGTGTGTACACAGCCATGTGAGGTGTTTGCCAAGTCTCTCTGTGTCTCTACTAATCTCCTCCTCTCAGCACCTCGCTCTAATGAACGGTTGGTTCTTCACACGAACAAACCCGGCAATTGTGTTCACGTCCCTTCAAGCACACATTACCCCAATCAACAAGCAACAAGCCAGCAAGCCCTCTTAAACGGGTCAGTGCATTTACATTGACCTCCTCCGCTGGGACTCCATTACACAAGTCCATTATGCTAAGGTTTAATCTTGTTTGAGGGAGTCCAGCAGTGAAAGATAGCACCTTTAGGTTAGTTTAGTTTAGTTTAGTTTAGTTTAGTTTAGGTTAGGTTAGGTTAGGTTAGGTTAGGTTAGGTTAGGTTAGGTTAGGTTAGATTAGGTTAGGTTAGGTTAGGTTAGGTTAGGTTAGGTTAGGTTAGGTTAGGTTAGGTTAGGTTAGGTTAGGTTAGATTAGGTTAGGTTAGGTTAGGTTAGTTTAGTTTAGTTTAGTTTAGTTTAGAGATACAGTGTGGAAATAGGCCCTTCTGCCCACCAGGTCTGCACCGACCAGCTCTCCCTGCACATTAACACAAGCCTACACACACTGGGGACAATTTCCGCTTCTACCAAGTACACAAACCCAAGCTAATTAACCTTTGGAGTCTTTGGAGTGTGGGAGGAAACCGAAGATCTCGGAGAAAACCCACGCAGTCACGGGGGAGAATGTACAAACTCCGTACAGACGGCACCCGTAGTGGGGATCGAACCTGGGTCTCCAGCACTGCAAGGGCAACTCTACCGCTGCGCCACCGTACCGCCCAAGAGCTACCACTCATTTTATTGACAATGCTCTCTATATCCTCTGATCGTTTTCCCCGAATTGCTTTCTTCAGTTTCCCCCCTCCCTCAGTCTCCGTCCCTCTCACGATGGGCAGCTCAGCTACAGTCTTGCCTCTGTGTTTAAAGACTGCACATCATTCTTTCACAAAGAGTTTCACCGAAACTGGGAGCCATGCCAAGAATTGTGGACCCAGCCCAGACCATCACACAAACCAACCTCCCTTCCATTGACTCCATTTACACTTCAAGCTGATGTTTCAGTTCAACACCCTTCTTCAGACCTGAAACATTGCCTATTCCTTTTCTCCAGAGATGCTGCCTGACCCGTTGAGTTACTCCAGCATTTTGTGTATCTTCAGTGTGAACTGGCATCTGCAGTTCCTTCCTACACAAAGAACCAGTGTCAACAGATGGTCGGCCTGACCCCAGTGGGCTGAAGGGCCTGTTTCCATGCTCTATTCAATTCAACTGAACCTTTCACAAAAAAAATGCAGGAGATTCTTCACCGGGCCTCCTGGCGCTGCCCCATGTTGACACCCTGTCAGCTGGGACCAGTGCCTGGTGTCAAGATGGGTGCGGCTGGATTCATCGCACAGCGTTGGCAGCGTCTCCCCCAGCCGCCATCTCCATTCAACAGGAAAAATTACTCAGCGACAAAGGTTCGGTTAGGTTAGAGATATAGCGTTTAAACAGGCCCTTCGGTGTACCAGGTCTGCACCAACCAACGATCACCCGTTCACTAGTTCTACCCACGTGACCTCACCCAGCCAGCAGCCACGTGCTCCCGCTCCACCAATGGCGGCTGCCCGGGCCGAGAGGCGGGTTGCTACGCAACCTCCGTTAGGCGGCGCCCGGGCCGAGAGGCCAAGAGGCCTACACAGGCCTACAGTGGCTCCCGGGCCTACGGTGTCCGGGCCTACAGTGTCCGGGCCTACAGTGTCCGGGCCTACAGTGTCCGGGCCTACAGTGTCCGGGCCTACAGTGTCCGGGCCTACAGTGTCCGGGCCTACAGTGTCAGGGCCTACAGTGTCTGGGCCTACAGCGCCCTCTGGGCCGAATATGGGACAAGGGCGGTCCCGTACGGGACAAACCAATTTAGCCCAAAATAAGGGGTGTCCCGGCTAATACAGGACAGTTGGTCACCCTACGTGAGGGTGTGTGCAGACACAGTGGTCTGAGGGTTCTATTTCCTTGCTGTATGACTATGTAACTTTAGACTTTTAGACTTTAGAGATTCAGCGCAAAAAACAGGCACTTTGGCCTACCAAGTCCGCACCTACGAGCAATCACCCTGTACACTAGCACTATTCTACACACTTGGGACAATTTACAACTTACAAAAGCCAAAGCGTACAAAGCTGTATGTCTTTTGAGTGTGGCGAAAACTGGTAAATTTTGGTAAAGTTGTAAATTGTCCCGAGTGACTGTGTGTGGGATTGATGTTCAAGGTGGAGTCGGTGGGCCGAAGGGCCTGTTTTCGCATTGCATCTCTAAACTAAGCTAAACTAAACTAAACTAAACTAAACTAAACTAAACTAAACTAAACTAAACTAAACTAAACTAAACTAAACTAAACTAAACTAAACTAACACCTCAGCCCCACACAAGTTACTGACTATACTTCAACAAAGTTCAACACAAATCAGCAGTATCAGCGTCACATTAAATGTCTCATCCTCCATAAATCCCAGGGGATTCAGAAATCATCACTTCTGAAGAGAGTTGTCACGTTTTTCAGCTGAGAATGACCTTCCATGGCATCTCCCAGGGGATGTGATTATGAATCACATTCCCCGGTGAGGCTGAGAGGCCGCATTGATGGACGCGAGACTCTACTTTCTTGAATTTTCATTTCAGGCAGGAAACGGCAGGATATCAAAAAGATTCTTCTCCGAGGGAAAAATAAATATTGTTAAGCCCAGACATGCGTGAGGGCTTTGGCAGTGGTTCAGCAGATTCAGTGCGGTCGCGATGAGGCATCAAGACTGCGTTATGGTGCGCTCTGTTTTGTGTTCTGTGCTCACTTTCTGTAAATCTGGGGCAGCACGGTGGCGTAGCGGTAGAGCTACTACCTTACAGCGCCAGGGACACAAGTTCGATCCTGACTACAGGTGCTTGTCTGTACGGAGTTTGTACGTTCTCCCTGTGATCTGCGTGGGTTTTCTCCGAGATCTTCGCTTTCCTCCCACACTCCAGAGGCATACAGGTTTGTTGGTCAATTTGCTTGGTATAAATGTAGAATTGTCCCTAGTGTGTGCAGGATAGTGTTAATGTGCGGGGATCATTGGTAGGCCGAAGGGCCTGTTTCCACACTGCATCTCCAAACTAAATTAAAATAAACTAAATTCAAATGCCAAGAGTAAATTAAAATATAGACAAATGCAACAAATTCATTGATTATTCACTTGCTAATATCAACAGAGGAGGGACCTCATTGAAACATACGGCATTGTGAAAGGCCTGGATAGAGGGGATGTGGAGAAGATGTTTCCACGAGTGGGGGAGTCTAGGACTAGAGGTGATAGCCTCAGAATTAAAGGACGTTCTTTTAGGAAGGAGATGAGGGGAAATGTCTTTAGTCAGAAGAAATTATTTGCCACAGAAGGCTGTGGAGGCCAGGTCAGTGGGATATTTTTAAGGCAGAGACAGATAGAATGTTGATTAGTGCGGGTGTCAGAGGTTATGGGGAGAAGGCAGGAGAATGGGGCTAGGAGGCAGAGATAGATCAGCCATGATTGAATGGCGGAATAGACTTGATGGGCCGAGTGGCCTAATTCTACTCCTATCAGTTATGAACAGCGGTCTATGGCAGAAACAAAAAACTGCAGATGCTGGTTTACAAAAAAAAGACACAAAATGCTGGCCGGGCAGCATCCCTGGAGAATATGGACAGGTGACATTTGTGATCGGGAACCTTCTTCAGAGTGATAGCGGGGAAGTGGAGGGAAGAAAGCTAGAAGAGAGAAGGGCAGGACAAAGTGTGGCAGGTAATAGGTTGATACAGGTGAGGGTGAGGGGGGAGTTTTGGTAGGCAACCCATTCAGCGCAACAATACGAGACAATGCGGGTATTAAGTCTGACCTGAGCCTCACCCCATCTCCATTCATCTGACTCCAGCAAGACATTCCATATCCACCGACTGGAACAGACTGATCACGCCACTGAAGAAGGCAACAGAGGCGAGGCACAGCATTCAAACTGCATTCATGTTGACCTGTGTCCAGGTCAATGAATGATCAATGGGCGCAGCAGTAGAGTTGCTGCCTTACAGACCCGTGTTCGATCCCGACTACGGGTGCTGTCTGTATGGACTTTGTACGTTCTCCCCGTGACCGCGTGGGTTTTCTCCGGGATCTTCTTCCCACACTCCAAAGACGTTAATTGGCTCGGTATAAATGTAAAAATTGTCCCTGGTGTGTGTAGGATAGCGTTAGCGTGCGGGGATCGCTGGTCGGTGCGGACTCGGTGGGCTGAAGGGCCTGTTTTCGCGCTGTATCGCTAAACTAAACTGAACAAAAATTTCAGGCAAGCAAAGCCAATCAAGATCATGCCTGAGGCCCAAACATCCGTGACAGAAGTTCTGTGACTTCTGACAAGTCTGAGTTCTTTTCTCAAATTAACTCGAGGATGAAAAAGAACGGAAGATTCCTGCCAAAAAGTGTGAACCTTTGCTATTCTTGCGGTTCCATGATTCTCTTGGCTGGAATGCCGTAAGAAAAAAGAATACCATTCTAATCAGGTGGTCGACATCAAGATAAATATACTCGTTACTTCCAGCTTGAAAACAATATGCCATTTCATTCCTTAAGCCCGATTTAAAATGGCAATTATTTTTCATAAGAAAGCGATCCATCGAGCATCGAACAGCTCGGCTCAGGTAGATCGACACTAAATGCTGGAGTAACTCAGGGGAACAGTCAGCATCCCTGGAGAGAAGGAATGGGTGATGTTTCGGGTCGAGATGCTGCCTGTC
The DNA here is from genome assembly GCF_053455715.1 of Rhinoraja longicauda. NCBI lineage: Eukaryota > Metazoa > Chordata > Chondrichthyes > Rajiformes > Arhynchobatidae > Rhinoraja > Rhinoraja longicauda. The sequence continues at coordinate 22,337,107 of NC_135985.1, forward strand.
CCGTTGAGTTGCTCTGGCATTCACTGTGGATTCACTTTCATCTACTCTACTTACTACCACAATGCTGCAAGTGTGAAGCTCTTGTTATCTTCCCTCTTATCTTGTGGGGCTTGAAATGCGTGCTTCCGTTTAGTTTAGTTTAGAGATACAGCGCGGAAACAGGCCCTTCGGCCCACCGAGCCCATGCCGACCAGCGATCCCTGCCCACAATCAACTTCAAGCTCCTCCTATTCACATACAAAGCCCTAAACGGGCTTGCCCCCCAATATCAAAAATCTTCTAACCCACCACTCTATCTCCAGGTCTCTCAGGTCGGCCGACTTGGGGCTACTGACTATCCCGCGGTCTAGGCTTAAGCTCAGGGGTGACCGCGCTTTTGCGGTTGCAGCTCCTAGACTGTGGAACAGCATCCCTCTCCCCATCAGAACTCCCCCCTCCATCGACTCCTTTAAGTCCACGCTCAAAACCTATTTCTACTCCCTAGCATTTGAGGCCCTCTGAGGGGGCGCTGTGAACTGTTTATGTATGTGCTGTTATGTTTGTGTGCCATTGTATGTTCGTTCTTAGTACCTGAACTGATGTACAGCACTTTGGTCAACGTGGGTTGTTTTTAAATGTGCTATACAAATAAAATTGACTTGACTTGACTTGACTATTACTATCCTACACACTAGGGACAATTGACATTTTTTTTAAAGCCAATTAACACAAACCTGTATGTCTTTGGAGCGTGGGAGGAAACCGGGGAACCTGGAGAAAACCCACGCTGGTCTCGGGGAGAATGTGCAAACTCCGTACAGACAGCAACTGTAGTCAGGATCGAACCCAGGTCCCTGGTGCTGTAAGGCAGCAACGCTACCGCTGCGCCACCTTTGTCATTAGCTTTTGGGCCTGCATCAGCATGTGTATTAATGGTCTGAAGAAGGGTCTCGACCCGAAACCTCACCCATTACTTCCCTCCAGAGATGCTGCCTGTCCCGCTGAGTTACTCCAGCTTTTTGTGTCTATCTTAACCGTTCATTCATTTAATTTGGATTTCGTAAGTTCATAGGTTCTAGGAGCAGAGTTAGGCCATTCGGCCCATCAAGTCCTCTCCGCCATTCAATCATGGCTGATCTATCTTTCCCTCTCAACCCCATTCTCCTGCCTTCTTCCCATAACTCCTGACACCTGTAACTAATCAAGAACCTGTCAAACTTTGCCTTACAAAAAATCCATTGACTTGGCCTCCACAGCCTCCACAGACCCATCACCCTCTGACTAAAGAGATTCCTCCCCATCTCCTTTCTAAAGGTACGACCTTTCACTCTGAGGCTACGGCCACTGGTCCTAGACTCTCCCACGAGTGGAAACATCCTTCTTCTTAATCAGTCCCTCAACATCCAGGACAACTAGTTTCCACGGTGGCGCGGCGGTAGAGTTGCTGCCTTACAGCGAATGCAGCACGGGAAACCCGGGTTCGATCCCGACTACGGGCGCCGTCTGTACGGAGTTTGTACGTTCTCCCCGTGACCTGCGTGGGTTTTCTCCAAGATCTTCGGTTTCCTCCCAAACTCCAAAGACGTACAGGTTTGTAGGTTAATTGGCTTGGTAAAATGTTAAAAAAATTGTCCCTAGTCTGTGTAGGATAGTGTTAATGTGTGGGGATCGCTGGTCGGCGCGGACCCGGTGGGCCGAAGGGCTGTATCACCAAAACTAAAAATAATTTTTTAAAACATCGATATGAGGAGCCTGAATAAGCTGAAGTGGCTCTTCTTGCAGCAATTACTTTTAAAACACAACGTACTTGAACTAAAACACCAGGATAAGCTCTCAACCAAGAAAACCAAGCCCAATGCCCAAGTAGTATCTAAATTTTTAATGTTTTATGCTTTATTCTTAATTGTTTACTATATGTTTGTGTTGTTACTTGCGAGCCGAGCACCAAGGCACATTCCTTGTATGTGTACATACTTGGCCAATAAACGTATTCATCCATTCTTTCCTCATTCAATTGCCTATACACACTTATGCCACAGGACAATAGCTAACTTCATTTTCAGTAATTAGCTGTCTCCATGTTGGCAAACACACATGCTAAATGTTTAATACTTACACAGTTGAACTATGGTTCAACCAAATCTAGGGGTGTAGATATCAGTATACCATTGGGGTTATCTAGTGGGCACCTCCCTTCACCGGTGTATCTCTAAACTAAACTAAACCAAAAAAAACAAAACTAGGAGCGACTAGGCTTGTATACACTGGAATTTAGAAGGATGAGAGGAGATCTTATCGAAACGTATAAGATTATTAAGGGGTTGGACACGTTAGAGGCAGGAAACATGTTCCCAATGTTGGGGGAGTCCAGAACAAGGAGCCACAGTTTAAGAATAAGGGGTAGGCCATTTAGAACTGAAATGAAGAAAAACTTTTTCAGTCAGAGAGTTGTGAATCTGTGGAATTTTCTGCCTCAGAAGGCAGTGGAGGCCAATTCTCTGAATGCATTCAAGAGAGAGCTGGATAAAGCTCTTAAGGATAGCGGAGTCAGGGGGTATGGGGAGAAGGCAGGAACGGGGTACTGATTGAGAATGATCAGCCATGATCACATTGAATGGCGATGCTGGCTCAAAGGGCCGAATGACCTCCTCCTGCACCTATTGTCTATTGTCTAAAACACAGCATTCCTCTGGGTTCTGAAGTGTCCGATGAGGACAAGCTGGGAGCCACAGATATGGCCATGGACTGACCGGGCTGGAGGTGCTTGGCAGAGTGGTGAAGTGGGATATTTGGGAAGTGGTGTGCATTCAGGTTTCATACACATATGCGCACAAAATGGTCTGTACACAGTCATTCAACGACAGTGGTTGGTGTGATTTTGGTTCTGGAGTGGAAGTGACGAAGGTCGAACAATTTCCAGGCCTGCTGGAAGGAAGAGATAAAGGCGCAGCAATACGACGAGAAAACTTGAGCAAAGTGCGGGCGATAATGACGCAGCCTTGCTTAGCACTACTCTGCATTGAGATTGGGCAGATGTAGGCTGATCTATAAAGGACCTAAGACAACTATGTGTAGGAAGGAACCTCGGACGCTGGTTTAAGCCGAAGATGGACACAAAAAGTTGGAGTAACTCAGTGGGACGGGCAGCATCTCTGGAGAGAAGGAACGGGTGACGTTTCAGGTTGAGACCGTTCTTCAGAGTCTGAAGAAGGGTCTCGACCTGAAACGTCACCTAAGCCAACTAATTGGTTTGAGGAACCATCACCTACCCACGCCCGCCAGAGATACCGCCTGACACGACGAATTGCTCCGGCACTTTGTGTTTTTAAGACAATTATTGTTCTAGTTCATTGTTCACACTGCACTGGAATGTAAAGTGGAACACAACACGAGCAGCCTGGCACATGAACAATCGTCCGACACATTGATTAATTGCTGTTGTAACTGTGACTTTTTATTGCCGGCGTCTATCGGAATCTCCCAGTTGCCAACCACTCTAATTCCCCCTTCCATTCCCACACTGACCTTTCTGTCCTGGGCCTCCTCCACTGTCAGAGAGAGGCCAAATGCAAATTGGAGGAACAGCGCCTCATATTTTCCTTGGCAACTTACAGCCCAGCGGTATGAACATTGATTTCTCTAACTTCAAGTAACCCTTGCATCCCCTCTCTCTCCGTCCCTCCCCCACCCTCGTGACCGCACTAGTTTCACTGTCGTCCTCTTGAGTTTCACTGTCTGTACAACTTGTTAACTCCTAGCCCGCAGTCAACAATGGGCCATTGTGGGCTCCACCTTTCCTTGATCATTGTTGCTGGCTTTTATTTGTCCTTTTGCATTTCTTTCATTCATTTGTTCTCTGTACATCTTCGTACCTCACATTCCCACTCTCCTGACATCCAGTCTGAAGAAAGATCTCGACCCAAAACGTTACCTATTCCTTTTCTCCAGAGATGCTGCCTGACCCGCTGAGTTAGTTGAGTTTAGTCTATTGTCACGTGTACCGAGGTACAGTGAGAAGCTTTTGTTGCGTGCTGACCAGTCAGCAGATAGACAATACATGATTACAATCGTGCCATTTACAGTGCATAGATTCATGATAAGGGAATAACATTTAGTGCAAGGTAGAGCCAGCAAAGTCTGATCAAGGATAGTCTGAGGGTCATCAAACAGATAGATAGTAGGTCAGCACTGGTAGGCAGGCATTGCCACTTTCATTTCACTGCACATCGTGTATGTGTATGTGACAAATAAATTTGACTTGACTTGACTTGACTGTTTGCACTGGTGGGATGGTCCAGTTGCCTGATCACAGCTGGGAAGAAACTGTCCCTGAATCTGGAGGTGTGCGTTTTCACACTTCTATACCTTTTGCCTGATGGGAGAGGGGAGAAGAGGGAGTGGCCAGGGTGCGACTCGTCCTTGATGATGCTGCTGGCCTTGCCGAGGCAGCGTGAGGTATAAATGGAGTCAATAGAAGGGTGGTTGGTTTGTGTGATGGTCTGGGCTGGGTCCACAAATTGCTGCAGTTTCTTGCGGTCTTGGATGGAGCTGTTCCCAAGCCAAGCTGCGATGCATCCTGATAAAATGCTTTCTATGGTGCATCTGTAGAAGTTGGTGAGAGTTGTCGGGGACATTCCAAACTCCCTAAGCCTTCTAAGGAAGTCGAGGCACTCCAGCATTTTATGTCTACCTTCTGTGTAAACCAACATCAGTAGTTCCTTCCTACACATTATCTCTTAATTGTATGAGAATCCTTTCTTCCATGAATGCTGCAAGAATTAACATAAGAAATTATTTGATCCCACATTGATTCTGTCAGCAGTGACCATACTTTAAAAGGAATTAATTTGCAGAATTCTGACGTGGTTCTATTTAAATGCAGGCTTTTCTTTCACACAGAAGTTGTCAGTGTTTCAGAATAGGAAAGAAAACTGCAGATGCTGGTTTGAATCGAAGGTGGACACAAAATGCTGGGGTAACTCAGCGGGTCAGGCAGCGTCTCTGGAGAGAAGGAATGGGTGACCCTTCTTCAGACTGAAGGGAGGTTAGTTTAAGCATGAACTTCAAGCTTGCATGTTGTAAATGGCCCACACGGAACAGCCTTTAAATATGAACAAGATGCACTTCAACAGGATCAATGGGCGGCACGGTAGCGCAGCAGTAGAGTTGCTGCTTTACAGCGAATGCAGCGCCGGAGACTCAGGTTCGATCCTGATTACGGGTGCTGCACTGTAAGGAGTTTGTACGTTCTCCCCGTGACCTGCGTGGGTTTTCTCCGAGATCTTCGGTTTCCTCCCACACTCCAAAGAGGTACAGGTATGTAGGTTAATTGGCTGGGTAAATGTAAAAATTGTCCCTAGTGGGTGTTAATGTGCGGGGATCGCTGGGCGGCACGGACTTGGTGGGCCGAAAAGGCCTGTTTCCGGCTGTATATATATGATATGATATTAGACAAAGTTGCTGGGATATAGGTTCCCCAGCCAGCACTGCCTGGCGCACACGATGAATAATCTCACAGATTTGTACACAGCTCTCTGAATTTCACAAATTACACTGGAATTATCCACTTCCCATCCTGTGGGCTATCTGGATTTTCCCTGAGCATTTCCTACTTTGAGCATTTTTGCTGTGTTCAAGTCATTTGTATTTCCTCTCCCTCCTTAAGCTTAAAATCTAATTCTGACAATGCCTTCGCAGATGCCAGCCAGCACTTCTTCTGCCTAGTGCTTCCAGTCGCTCAGGGAAGCCCCCAGCTCATCTCTATCAGACCAGCCGAAGGGTCTCAACCCAAAACATTGACTGTCTATTTCGTTGCACAGGAGTGGCACGGTGGCGCAGCGGTAGAGTTGCTGCCTTACAGCGCCAGGGACCTTAAATAGAAACATAGAAACATAGAAACATAGAAAATAGGCGCAGGAGTAGGCCATTCGGCCCTTCGAGCCTGCACCGCCATTCAATATGATCATGGCTGATCATCCAGCTCAGTAGCCTGTACCTGCCTTCTCTCCATGCCCCCTGATCCCTTTAGCAAAAAGGGCCACATCTAACTCCCTCTTAAATATAGCCAATGAACTGGCCTGAACTACCTTCTGTGGCAAAGAATTCCACAGACTCACCACTCTCTGTGTGAAGAAATTGCATAGTGGCACAGCGGTAGAGTTGCTGCCTTACAGCACCAGGGACTCATATTTGAATTATGACTACGGGTGCTGTCAGTACAGACTTTGTACGTTATCCCCGTGACCTCGTGGGTTTTCTCCGGGATCTCCTGTTTCCTCACGCACTCCAAAGACGTACAGGCTTGTCGGTTAATTGGCTTGATTTAATTGTAAAATAGCCCCTAATGTGTGTAGGATAGTGTTAGTGTGCGGGGTTAGCTGGTCGGCACGGACTCGGTGGGCCGAAGGGCTTGTTTCCGTGCTGTATCTTTAAACTAAACTAAACTAAACAGTCTGAAGAAGGGTCTCGACCCGAAACGTCACCCATCCCTTCTCTCCCGAGATGCTGCCTGACCCGCTGAGTTACTCCAGCATTTTGTGTCTAACTTTGATTTAAACCAGCATCTGCAGGTTTTTTTTCCTGAACTAAAATGCTGCCTGACCTGCTGAGTTCCTCCAGGAAGTTATTTATTTTACACAACTTTTACAACATTGGTTTAATGTTCTGAAAAACAAATCTTCACAGGTTTAGCATTCCCCAATGTTTGTAAGCTTTTTAAATTTGAATACTGGGGAATTGTTCCGTGACAGCCTGTCGCACTTCTGCCGTGAATACACTACCTTTATCTCACTGCCTTCTGTCTTTTCATCTCTGATCTTTGTCCACCCATCTGCTAATCACCCCCTGTATCCACCTATCACTTGCGAGGCTTTGCCCTGGCCTATCTCTCTTCCAGCTTTTCCTCCCCACTACAATCAGTCTGAAGAAGGGTCCCGACTCAAAATGTCATCTATCCATGTTCTCCAGAGATGCTGTCTGACCTGCTGAGTTACTCTAGCACTTTGTGCCTTTTTTTATTTGTGAACCAGCACCTTCAGTTCGTTATGTCACCAGTCTAAATGACATTAATAAACCAAAGGTAGACACAAAATGCTGGAGTAACTCAGCGGGCCAGGCAGCATCTCGGGAGAGAAGGAATGGGTGACTTCGGGTCGAGCCCCATCTTCAGACCTTTGACCTTTAATAAACCAATGCCAATATCTATTGTAATGGAGATATAAGAAACTGCAGATGCTGGAATCTTGAAATGGATGAACACTGGGATGGGAGGGGGAACAGGAGAGATAGTGGGGAGGCATGTTTACTTAAAATTGGAGAATTCATTGTTGATACCATTGAGCTTAGTTTACATAGAAACATAGACAATAGGTGCAGGAGGAGGCCATTCGGCCCTTCGAGCCAGCACCGCCATTCATTGTGATCATGGCTGTTCATCCACAATCAGTAACCCGTGCCTGCCTTCTCCCCATATCCCTTGATTCCACCAGACCCCAGAGCTCTATCTAACTCTCTCTTAAATTCATCCAGTGATTTGGCCTCAACTGCCCTCTGTGGCAGAGAATTCCACAAATTCACAACTCTCTGGGTGAAAAAGTTCCTTCTCACCTAAGTTTTAAATGGGTTCCCATTTATTCTAAGACTGTGGCCCCGGTTCTGGTCTCCCCCAACATTGGGAAATTTTTTCCTGCATCTAGCTTGTCCAGACCTTGTATTATTTTATACGTCTCTCTAAGATCCCCTCTCATTCTTCGAAACTCCAGTGAATACAAGCCCAGTCTTTTCAATTTTTCCTCATATTAGTTTAGCTTAGTTTAGAGATACAGCATGGAATCAGGCCCTTCGACCCACCGAGTCCGCGCCGACCAGCGATCCCCGCACTTTAACACTACCCCACACACACACACTAGGGACAATTTCACATTAATACCGAGCCAATTAACCTACAAGCCTGTACATCTTTGGAGTGTGGGAGGAAACTGGAGATCTTGGAGAAAACTTACGCAGGTCACGGGGAGAAGGTACAAACTCCGTTCAGACGAGCACTCGTAGTCAGGATGGAACCCGGGTCTCTGACGCTGTAAGGCAGCAACTCTACCACCGCCCTCACTGTTGTAAGCTACCCGGGCAGAATATGAGGTGCTGTTCCACCAGTTTGTGTATGGCTTCACTGTGGCCATTATAATGGGTCTCACTCTGCCCAGTATCACTCCCGCCCGATCCCTCACTCTCCACGATTTCTCCTTCATCCCAGATTCCTACTTTTACGCCAGGGTTTGTATCTTAAACTCGAGCTGCCCACTAACTGAGAGCTGTTCCCAAAAGCAAATGCAATCTCCCTGAAGCTCACTCAGTGAGAAGGCCACAAGTTTACTACATACAACCCCATCCTTTTAAACTTTCTCAAAAACACAAATAAAGCACAGGCTTAACATTCTTCACTGCTGTAAACTTATAAATATTTTTATTTTGGTTTTATTTTCTTTGGGCGGTATTTCCATGTTTCCCAACCTATATCTGAAGATGCCAACTATCTCCCTCTGATGAACTGATGTTGTGGAATCTAAAGATTGCTCCAGGGGTAAAGTTGTTGTCTACAAAATGTAAATTAAATGTACTTAGATGGAAGGGTGCATTTGAGGTCAGAATTTATGATTCTTCCACGCTGCAGAAGACCAATTGGAAATCTGTATGGTTAATGTATGAGATGGTTGCAATATTAATCACCTTTCTTTTCAAAAAAGTATATGCTGGAAAGGAAAAAATATACAAAAAGCGCTGCAGCTAATTAGTAGGTTAGGCAGCATTTGTGGAAAGAGAAACAATTTCAGTTAAACAGAATTACCAATTACGTGAGGTAGAGCTGCTGCCTCACAGTGCCATTGATTCCTGAGATGGCAGGACTTTCATATGAAGAAAGACTGGATAGACTCGGCTTGTACTCGCTGGAATTTAGAAGATTGAGAGGGGATCTTATAGAAACTTACAAAATTCTTAAGGGGTTGGACAGGCTAGATGCAGGAAGAAGTCCAGAACAAGGGGTCACAGTTTAAGGATAAGGGTCTTTTAGGACCGAGATGAGAAAGTTTTTTTTCACACAGAGAGTGGTGAATCTGTGGAATTCTCTGCCACAGAAGGTAGTTGAGGCCAGTTCATTGGCTATATTTAAGAGGGAGTTAGATGTGGCCCTTTTTGCTAAAGGGATCAGGGGGTATGGAGAGAAGGCATGTACGGGATACTGAGTTGGATGATCAGCCATGATCATATTGAATGGCAGTGCAGGCTCGAAGGGCCGAATGGCCTACTCCTGCACCTATTTTTTATGTCTCGATGTTTCTAAACCCGGGTTCGATCCTGACCTCGGGTGCTGTCTGCGTGGAGTTTGCACGTTCTCCCTGTGACCACGTGGGTTTCCTCCGGGTGCTCCGGTTTCCTCCCACATCCCAAAGACGTGCAGGTTTGTTGGTTAATTGGCCTCTGTAAATTGCCCCCAGTCTGTGTTGGGAGTGGGTGAAAAAGCAGGGATAACTTAAAACTTTGAACGGGTGATCGATGGTTGGTGTGGGCTTGGTAGGCCGAAGGGCCTGTTTCCATGTGTAGGAAGGAACTGCAGATGCTGGTTTACATCGACGATGGGCACAAAATGTCGGAGTAACTCAGCGGGTCAGGCAGCATCTCTAGAGAAAAGAAATAGGTGACCTTTGTGGGTCGAGCCACTTCTTCAGACTCAGGTGGGCCAGTCCCATGATGTGTCTCTAAACTAAGTAAAAACTAAACTAAACTAAAACTAAACTCATTTCAGGTCGATTACCTAGTTTAATTTAATTTTCTATTCATTTTTCCCTCGTATCTTTATGTAGTTTATTTTCTTCCTGCCTCTCACACCCCATGAGTTTGTGTTCTTATATCCAACACTCACTGCAGAGAAAGATTTCTTTTGTATTCCTGACTCGATGTATTAATGGTTACCTCTTCGAATGCCTACGGGTCTTTTGACAACTCCGCCAACTGAGGGTCTTTTTCTCTTTATCCCAGAACAATCTTAGTAATGAAATAATTCGGAGATGCTGAATAACTCACCGTCAACATCTCTGACACTTCTGATCAGGAGGCAACATTAAGGCCGAAGACGGATATAAAAAAACTGGAGTAACTCAGCGGGAGAGAAGGAATGGGTGACGTTTCGAGGCGAGACCCTTCTTCAGACTGCTTAGGGATAAGGGAAACGAGAGATAGAAAAAATGATGTAGGGAGATAAAGAACAATGAATGAAAGATATGCAAAAAAGTATCGATGATAAAGGAAGCAGGCCGTTGTTGGCTGTTTGTTAGATGAAAATGAAAAGCTGGTGCGACTTGGGTGGGGGAGGGATAGAGAGAGAGGGAATTCTGGAGCTACCTGAAGTTAGAGGAATCAAGATTCATACCACTGTGTTGTAAGCTGCCCAAGAGAAATATGAGATGCTGTCCCTCCAATTTGTGTTTAGCCTCATTCTGACAATGGAGGAGACCTAGGACAGAAAGGTCTGTGTGGGAATGGGAAGGGGAATTAAAGTGTTCAGCAACCGGGAGATCAGGTAGTTCAGGCGGGCTGAGTGAAGGCAATAAGGCCATTTCCTTTGGCTTATCACAGCACAATGCTGCCCTCTGATGTATAAGAAAATAACTGCAGATGCTGGTACAAATCGATTTATTCACAAAATGCTGGAGTAACTCAGCAGGTCAGGCAGCATCTCGGGAGAGAAGGAATGTGAAGTATTGCACATGAGGATCTCAAACACTTGCCATGAGCAGAAGCCCCTTCTTCATTTTGTTTTCTCTTCTCAGGATCGCAAATACCAGTGGGGATAGGTTTAAAAGTGAGAGGGGAAAACATTTAAAGGAGGTTTGTGAGACCGGCGTTATTGTATTGAGTGCTCAATGCCTGGAATACCAGCAAAGATGTTGAGGCAGGTGTGAAAGGAATGTTGAAGAAGTATTTGAACAATCACAGGAACAGGCGGGGAATAGAGAGGTAGAGACCACATGGTGGCAGGTGGGATGAGTTATATAAAATTATGAGGTATATAAAATTATGAGACGCATAAACAGGGTAGGCAGTCAAAGAGTGGACGTGTCAAACACTAGGTTTAAGGTGAAGGGGAACAGATTTAATAGGAATCTGAGGGGTATCGTTTTCACACAAAGGGTGGTGGGTGTATGGAACAAGCTGCCAGAGGAGGTAGTTGAGGCTGGAACTATCCCAACATTTAAGAAACAGTTAGACAGGTACATGGATAGGACAGGTTTGGAGGGATATGGGCCAAACGTGGGCAGGTGGCACTAGTGTAGCTGGGACATGTTGGCCGGTGTGGGCAAGTTGGGCTGATGAGCCTGTTTCCACACTGTATCGATCTATGACACTTTGACTCTTATGAATAGAGGGCATAGCTTTAAAGTTAGAGGGGCAAAGTCTAAAGGAGGTGTGTGGGGCAAATTATTTTACACAGAGAGTGGTGGGAGTCTGCAACGTACTATCAGGGGCGGTGGTGGAGGCAGATACCATAGTGGCTTTTGAAAGACTTTTGGATAGGCACGTGGATATGCAGGGAATGGAGGAATATGGATCACGTGCAGGCAAAGGAGATTAGTTTAAGTTTGCATCATGTTCCATTCAGATCGTGTGGGCTTTTTCCTGTGCTGTACGATGTTCACTGAGTTATATCGGCATTAACCACATACCTGTCACTCCGTTGCATTTTTGATTAGCAGTAGGAGTGGGATCCCAAAGTGGAAGCGGGATCATCCCGGACTAATTCTGGCCAGTAGGGAGACAATGGGCCGAATGGCCTTCTTCTGTAAACAATTACAGTTTACAGGTACAGTTTAGTTTATTGTCACGTGTACAGTGAAAAGCTTTTGTTGCGTGCTAACCAGTCAGCAGAAAGACAATCCATGATTACAATCGAGCCATTCGCAGTGTACAGCTACATGATAAGGGAATAACGTTTAGTGCAAGGTAAAGCCAGCAAAGTCCGATCAAGGGTAGTCCGCGGGTAATGATTCCATAATTGAACAAAGTGGCAACAGATATCCTTGGCTTCTGATTGATGTCACTTATCATATATATACAGCCGGAAACAGGCCTTTTTCGGCCCACTTCACTTCAACTTCAACTTCAACTCAGGTTTGCAAGAGCTTTTTTTACAGCGCGGAAACAGGCCCTTCGGCCCACCGAGTCCGCCCCTCCCAGCGATCCACGCACATTAACACTATCCTACACACACTAGGGACAATTTTTACATTTACCCAGTCAATTAACCTACAAACCTGCACGTCTTTGGAGTGTGGGAGGAAACCGAAGATCTCGGAGAAAACCCACGCAGGTCATGGGGAGAGCGTACAAACTCCGTACAGACGGCGCCCGTAGTCAGGATCGAACCTGAGTCTCCGGCGCTGCATTCGCTGTAAGGCAGCAACTCTACCGCTGCGCCACCGTGGGTGCAACATAAATGAAGATTAAAGAATGGCCTTTGGGCTGAATGGCCTGGTTTTGGGTCCTCAACTCTCAGCTCTCCCATCAACTTGCTAACACCCTGTCTAAGAACAAATTAAAGACCATGTGCCTCGTTGTCACCTTCCCCTCAGCTAGTAATGAACCATTCCACATTTCCTTGATCGTCGTATGCTCTGTCGTTTGATCTGTTTGATCTGTTGTTTTCACATCTCACCCTTCCATATCTCTAGTTTCCCTTAACCCCTGCCTCTCAGTCTGAAGAAGGGTCTCGGCCCAAAGCATACCCATCCCTCCTCTCCAGAGATGCTGCCTGTCCCGCTGAGTTACTCCAGCATTTTGTGTCCATCTTCATTTTTTTCCTTGTCGTGAAGAACACTTAAAGATGAAGACAAAAAACAGTGAAGAATTAAGAATTCAGGATGGAGCTAATCCCTTCAGTGAATGATTTATTTTCCTTAGAAGATGGGGGGGGGAATAAACAACTTTCAATACAATAGGTAAAAAGGATTAGATGGGAAGTAAAGAAAGACAAATTCACCCAGAGTGCGGTTAAGGTTTGAACATTGGTATTGATTCATTTATTATTGACACTCGTCCAGAGTCACAGTGAAAAGCTTTTGTGTGTGCGCGTTATTCAATTCGGTCAGATCATATGATACATGAGCCATACGCAATCAATCCTCACACGACTGCAACAGGTCATGCAAGCAGAAAAGTATTAGAGTGTAGAATATACCTCACAGTCTCAAAAAGGCAGCCAACATCATCAGAGACCCACACTACCCTGCTTTCCCAAGGCAATGTGCATTGTAGTCAGAGTCTAATTCACTGTCTGAAAGGATAGGAGACTTCTGGGCATTATCCTTTAGCAAAATTGTTGAGGTCTGAGGGAGGGTACGAAAATTATTTAGATTGAATCAAATAAATTAGGTGGCACAGAGGTAGAGTTGCTGCCTTACAGCGCTTGCAGTGCCAGAGACCCGGGTTCGATCCTGACTACGGAGTTATATAAGAAGATAACTGCAGATGCTGGTACAAATCGAAGGTATTTATTCACAAAATGCTGGAGTAACTCAGCAGGTCAGGCAGCATCTCGGGAGAGAAGGAATGGGTTACGTTTTGGGTCGAGACCCTTCTTCAGATGGAGAGCCAAGGGTTGAGGGAGACTAGAGATATGGAAGGGTGAGGTGTGAAGGGAAGGGTCAGTCTGAAGAAGGGTCTCGACCCGAAATGTCACCCATTCCTTCTCTCCCGAGATGCTGCCTGACCCGCTGAGTTACTCCAGCATTTTGTGAATAAATACCTCTGACTACGGAGTTTGTACGAAGTTTGTACGTTCTCCCCGTGACCTGCTCGATCTTTTCTCTGAGATCTTCGGTTTCCTCCCACACTCCAAAGACGTACAGGTTTGTAGGCAATTGGCTTGGTTAGCGTAAAAATTGTCCCTAGTGTGTGTAGGATAGTGTTAGTATGCGGGGATCGCTGGTCGGCGTGGACCCGGTGGGCCGAAGGGTCTGTTTCTGCGCTGTGTCACTAAACTAAACTAAACTAAACTAAACTAAAAATAATTTTTAAAAACATCGATATGGTGAGCCTGAATAAGCTGAAGTGGCTTTTCTTGCAGCAATTACTTTCAAAACACAACGTACTTGAACTAAAACACCAGGATAAGCTCTCAACCAAGAAAACCAAGCCCAATGCCCAAGTATTATCTAAATTTTTAATCTTTTATGCCTTATTCTTAATTGTTTACTGTATGTTCGTGTTGCGAACGAAGCACCAAGGCACATTCCTTGTATGTGTACATACTTGGCCAATAAACTTATTCATCCATTCATTCATCATACATCTCCATTCATCATTCAATTGCCTATACACACTTATGCCACAGGACAATAGCTAACTTCATTTTCAGTAATTAGCTGTCTCCATGTTGGCAAACACACATGCTAAATGTTTAACACTTACACAGTTAAACTATAGTTCAACAAAAACTAGGGGTGTAGATGCCAGTATACCATTGGGGTTATCTAGTGGGCCCCTCCCTTCACTGCTGTTTCGTTGAGTTAGGCCCACAACACCTCGGGAAGACTCACCAGTTGGTTCTGGTGTCCCAGAACCACCCCCCTCAATCCCTGCTCTCACCACCTACGCTACCATTATGTACTACTAAGCAAGTAACTATGTAATTATCTACTAAGTAAAAGAAACTACAGACGACTGATTCAACACTCAAACAAATGTTAGATGCCCACATCTTGTCTTACACTTTCCCTAGCCCTCCTTCAAACACCACTAATATCAACCCCACAGGTAAGACCAGAAGGACTACACATACCACATGTTATGGATTTCCTTTCCGCCCGCAACTGACACTGTTTCTTCTCCATCAAATCCACCTACTGCCTCTGACATCTCCTCCACGGCCTGACGCAAACACTACCCGCAAACTCCCAGCTCTCCAAATAACGGCGTGGGTTTCTGGGGTTTTGTCTGTGCCCGGGTGGTTTTAGAAAGGAACTACGCGCTGTCCATGGGCGCCCTGCGGGAATTCTGGGACCGCTGGGCACCGTGGGGGGTTAGATAGAGCTCTTAAGGATAGCGGAGTCAGGGGGTATGGGGAGAAGGCAGGAACGGGTTACTGATTGAGAATGATCTGCCATGATCACATTGAATGTTTTGTTTTTTTTTAGATTTAGAGATACAGCGCAGAAACAGGCCCTTCAGCCCACCGAGTCCGCGCCGCCCAGCAATCCCCGCACACTAACATTATCCTACACCCACTAGGGACAATTTTTACATTTATCCAGCCAATACCTGTACTTCTTTGGAGTGTGGGAGGAAGCCGAAGATCTCGGAGAAAACCCACGCAGGTCACGGGGAGAACGTACAAACTCTGTACAGATGGCACCCGTAGTCAGGATCGAACCTGAGTCTCCGGTGCTGCATTCGCTGTAAGGCAGCAACTCTACCGCTGCGCCACCGTGCCGACCTAATGGTGGTGCTGGCTCGAAGGGCCGAATCGCCTCCTCCTGCACCTATTGTCTATTGAATGTATACTCAATAAGGATGGGGAAATAGTGATTTAATATTCAGAATTTAAGAATATTTGTCTTACTTTGTATCATGGTCGTGGGTTTGTTTGTATTATTTTGTATTGTATTTGTAAATAATTGATTCAAATTATTTTTGGCGACGTGGTTGATCGCGGAAAGGAAGTTTTGGAAGCAGTGATCAAAATCACGATTGTAGAGTGAATGAAGCAAAACTGTCTCCAGGGTCATTGAAGGTATTTATTCACAAAGTGCTGGAGTAACTTAGCAGGTCGGGCAGCATCTCGGGAGAGAAGGAATGGGTGACGTTTCGGGTCGAGACCCTTCTTCAGACTGATGTCAGGGGGGGCGGGACAAAGGAAGGATGTAGGTGGAGACAGGAAGATAGAGGGAGATCTGGGAAGGAGGAGGGGAAGAGAGGGACAGAGGAAATTGATGTCATAGATGTGTCGTTGGTCATTGATGTGTAGGAAGGAACTGCAGATGCTGGCTTAAACCCAAGAGACACAAAATGCTGGAGTAACTCAGCGGGACAGGCAGCATCTCTGGAGAGAAGGAATACACATAGGTGACGTTTCGGGTCGAGGCCCTTCTTCAGACTGAAAGTCATGGAATAAAATGGCATTACACCTGGTAAGCAGGTGAAGTGGATAACGTACAAGGAAGGCATGTCCTGGAGTATCGTGTACAGTTTTGGTCTCCTAATCTGAGGAAAGACATTCTAGCCTTAGAGGGAGTACAGAGAAGGTTCACCAGATTGATCCCTGGGATGGCAGGACTTTCATATGAAGAAAGACTGGATAGACTAGGCTTGTACTCGCTGGAATTTAGAAGACTGAGGGGGGATCTTATAGAAACATAGAAAATTCTTAAGGGGTTGGAGAGGCTAGATGCAGGAAGATTGTTCCCGATGTTGGGGAAGTCCAGAACCAGGGGTCACAGCTTAAGGATAAGGGGGAAGTCTTTTAGGACCGAGATGAGAAAACATTTCTTCACACAGAGAGTGGTGAGTCTGTGGAATTCTCTGCCACAGAAGGTAGATGAGGCCAGTTCATTGGCTATATTTAAGAGGGAGTTAGATGTGGCCCTTGTGGCTAAAGGGATCAGGGGGTATGGAGAGAAGGCAGGTACAGGTTACTGAGCTGGATGATCAGCCATGATCATATTGAATGGCGGTGCAGGCTCGAAGGGCCAAAGGGCCTACTCCTGCACCTATTTTCTACGTTTCTATGTTCTGCAGAGGGGGCAGCTCCCTTTTGGAATCACTGCCACAATGCTCGGCAGAGGCAGACTGAATTTCATGCAGACCCAAGCAACTGCAGATGCAGGGATCAGCGGCAAGCAATGAACTGAAGAACTGATTATAAAAAAAGACCATTGATACGAAGAGGCCAGTGGTATATTTCTCACGAAGATAGACACAAAATGCTGGTGTAACTCAGCTGGACAGGCAGCATCTCTGGAGAGAAGGGTGCCGTTTCGGGTCGAGACCCTTCTTCAGGCAGTATGTTTCTCACTGCAGGTTCAATAACAACCTGCCAACGGAAATTGGATGAACAAGAGTCAAGAGTGTTTGATTGTCGTATATCCCAAACAGAACAATGCCATTCGTACTTGCTGCAGCACAACAGAATCTGTAAACATAGTACACTGTGAACAATAGAATAAACAGAAAAAATCCTTTTTGCATTCTTTCCAGTTTAATGAGATCCATCTTATCGCAGGACAACCACATTAAAAAAAAAACACAAAGTGCTGGAGTAACTCAGTAGATCAGGCAACATCTCTGGAAGACATGTTCTGAAGAAGGGTCTCGACCCGAAACGTCACCCAGTCCTTCTCTCCAGAGATGCTGCCTGTCCCGCTGAGTTACTCCAGCTTTTTGAGTCTATCTCTGGAAGACATGGATAGGTGATGTTTTGGTTCGGGTCGGGTCTGAAGAAGGGTCCCAACCCGAAACATCACCCAGAGAGCTGGATAGAGCTCTTAAGGATAGCGGAGTGAGGGGGTATGGGGAGAAGGCAGGAACGGGGTACTGATTGAGAGTGATCAGCCATGATCGCATTGAATGGCGGTGCTGGCTCGAAGGGCTGAATGGCCTACTCCTGCACCTATTGTCTATTGTCTATTGTCTATTGTCTATTGTCTATTGTCTATTGTCTATTGTCCTTCTCTCCAGAGATACTGCCCGACTCACTGAGTTACTCCAGCACTTCCTGTGTTTGTTTGTGTGTAAACCACCTGTTACTGTTGGAGGAGTTTATATGAGATGCAATGCTGTAGCTGAACAGCAGGAGCCCATGATGGTGCATGGTGCATCTTTGAATACTATTCAGATGGTGAAATGTGAGGCTTAAAAGTATTTGGTTTTTTAAAAAAGCGGAATTCTTAGTTATGTCCAGTGCAATATTGAGCCAGGCAGCCTGGGATTCGATCCCTGGGACTGTGGTGGGGTAGCTGGCTTCAGCATGGAGTTGCATTATGGGAAGAGAGACTAGCCAATCTCCCATCAACCACTTCCATGTCCAAGAGTGCTAAAGAAGAACTTCCACCTGGGACCGAATCAAGCTGGGCTGAATGGAAATGCCTCAACAGACTGAGAGCTGGTGCTGGTCGCTGTAAAGCCACTCTCAAGAAGCGGGGTTATATAGACATTAAAGACGTCATCTGCACATGTGGCACTGAACCACAAACGATGGAGCACCTATTGAGACGTCCTCTATTGGAGAGCGAATGCAAAGTTGGGGACCTCACGGGGAACAATGATGGGGTGGGAGCTGCTTTACATCCTCGTCGCGCACCCTGGGTAGTTCTCGAGCTGGCAAAATTTTCAGCAAAGCGTCAACTACAGTACTCTGAAGCACCAATTGCCACTTTTGATTGTTGTAGCTGACATACAAACGAAAGAAAGAACATTTTTGTGTTTTTGTTCTCTGTCTGTATAAAACTTGAGAGTCTTCAAGGTACAACAGAAGTCTTTATTACATTAACTCAATGCTGGCAGCAAGACAACTAACACTCCACACACTGAGTACAGACAGAGATAACCATCCCTTTGTCCTGTGCAGCGCCACCTGCTGCACGGAAGGAGCAACGGGTCCTCCCACCCCACATGGCCCACCAAACATCACAGATATTGCTAAGAGTTGTGCTTAGTTTGGGCTGAAATACAATATCTAGCCTGTGTGGACACGATAAGCAGGGAATTAGAAACTGCCCTGCAATACTGGCCATTTGGCCCAAAAGAGACAATACTGGTAATAAGACTGACTTATATATATATCTTCATCTTCATGTGAATGACTTGGATGTAAGCACGGCAGGCTAGTTAGTAAGTTCACAGATTACACCAAGATTGCTGGGTGTCACAGATTGTGAAGAAAGGCTGTCAAAGTGTACTGCGGGGTATAGATCAGCTGCAGAAATGGAAGAGAAATGGCGGATGGAGTTTAATGTGAGCAAGTGTAAGGTGTTGCTTTTTCAGAGGTCAAATGTAAGGGGAAAATATCCATTGAATGGCATGACCCTTAACAGTACAAAGGGATTCTGGGTCCAAGTCCCTGAAAGTCCCAACACAAATAGATACTCAGGTGAAGAAGGCATATTGTGTGCTTGCTTTCATAGATCGGAGCATTGAGTCTAAGAGTCAGAAAGTCATGATACAGCTTCATAGATTGTAATAAGAAGGAACTGCAGATGCTAGTTTACCAAAGAAAAGCAGAAAATGCTGGAGTAACTCAGCGGGTCAGGCAACATCTCTGGAGAACATGGATAGGTGATGTTTCGGGTCAGGACACTTCTTCAGATTAAAACTGTTAATGTTTGCAAACTGCATGAATATCGGTTTTGATGAATGCAGTACTTTTTAAACTGTAATCAATAGTCAATCAATAGTAATTTATTTGTCACATACACATAAATGTGTTGTGAAATGAAAAATTACCCACAGTTCAACAATAAGACCAATAAGAATAATCAATAAAAATGCAATAACACATACAATCATAAACTAACACCAAACAAAAGAAACATCCATCACAGTGAGTCTCCTCCAATCCCTCCTCACTGTGATGGAAGGCCAGAATGTCTTTTTCTCTTCCCCTGAGTATATAATATAGTCTCCTTGTAAAGGATAAAAAGTAATTGTCGTCATTCCTTCACTCCACAGATGCTGCCTGGCCCGCTGAGTTCCTCCAGCATTTCGCATTTTGCTGATGATTCCGACAGCTGCAATTCCTTGCATCTCCAGCCCACACGTGGCACCATCGTCTTCTGTAAACCACACAGTGGCCAGAGAAGACCTTCAATGGAGGAAACACAC
The DNA here is from genome assembly GCF_053455715.1 of Rhinoraja longicauda. Lineage (NCBI taxonomy): Eukaryota > Metazoa > Chordata > Chondrichthyes > Rajiformes > Arhynchobatidae > Rhinoraja > Rhinoraja longicauda. Next base: position 22,356,952 of record NC_135985.1, read on the forward strand.
TCTCGGAAGCATTCAGAAACGAGCATTACTTGCTGTCTTAAAAGAGGCCTTCTCGACATCGTTCCATGTCTAAAGGACAATCTTCCAAAAAACACTCGCTGGAGTTTAAAAGGATGAGGGGGATCTTCATTGAAACCCACCGAATAGTGAAAGGCCTGGATAGAGTGGATGTGGAGGAGACGTTTCCACCAGTGGGAGAGTCTAGGATTAGAGGTCATAACCTCAGAATTAAAGGACGTTCCTTTAGGAAGGACAGGAGGAGAAATTTCTTCAGTCAGAGGGTGGTGAATCTGTAGAATTCATTGTCACAGAAGGCTGTGGAGGCCAAGTCAATGGATATTTTTACGGCAGAGATTGATAGATTCTTGATTAGTACGGGTGTCAGGGGTTATGGGGGGAAGGCAGGAGAATGGGGTTAAGAAGGAAAGACAGATCAGCCATGATTGAACGGTGGAGTAGACTTGTTGGGCCGAATGGCCTAATTCTGTTCCTATCACTTCTGAACTTATGAACGGCAAGCTGTCAGTCCATCACTGCCTCCACTACTTCCAAAAAGTGCTAATCACCTCAGTAACTGGGGGAAAGTCTGGAAAACAGAGTTCTTTAAAATCTGGCCTCAGATATTGGGATAATGAACACAATTATTTTAAGATGGCTGGGACTGATAATCAGCTGATTGGCCAAGTTTTGAGTTGGCAGCATCATGAAATAAACAATTAAATAAAAAGAAGGGTAATGTTGACCCTGATTCTCAGCCTCCAAGGCTCACACTATCGTTAGATCTTATAATTTATTTCAAACTTACTGTTGTAGAGCTTGCTGGCTTTAAACAAGTGGACACAACATATACGGTACCAGGAAACTGATTGTTCTATATATTTCACATTCAGATCTTGTGGATAAGGGTCTTTCTTTAACAGCTTTGTAAGCAGGGTATATAACATATAACAACTACAGCATGGAAACAGGCCTGTCCGGCCCTACCAGTCCACGCCGACCATTCTCCCTGACCTAGTCTCATCTACCTGCACTCAGACCATAACCCTCTAATCCCCTCTTATCCATATACCTATCCAATTTACTCTTAAATAATAAAATCGAGCCAGCCTCCACCACTTCCACCGGAAGCCCATTCCATACAGCCACAACCCTCTGAGTAAAGAAGTTCCCCCTCATGTTACCCCTAAACCTTTGTCCCTCAATTCTGAAGCTATGTCCCCTTGTTGGAATCTTCCCCACTCTCAAAGGGAAAAGCCTACCCACGTCAACTCTGTCCGTCCCTCTCAAAATTTAAAAAACCTCTATCAAGTCCCCCCTCAACCTTCTACGCTCCAAAGAATAAAGACCCAACCTGTTCAACCTCTCTCTGTAGCCTAAGTGCTGAAACCCAGGCAACATTCTAGTAAATCTCCTCTGTACCCTCTCCATTTTGTCGACATCCTTCCTATAATTTGGCGACCAGAACTGCACACCATACTCCAGATTCGGCCTCACCAATGCCCTGTACAATTTCAACATTACATCCCAACTTCTATACTCGATGCTCTGATTTATAAAGGCAAGCATACCAAACGCCTTCTTCACCACCCTATCCACATGAGATTCCACCTTCAGGGAACAATGCACAGTTATTCCCAGATCCCTCTGTTCCATTGCATTCCTCAATTCCCTACCATTTACCCTGTACGTCCTATTTTGATTTGTCCTACCAAAATGCAGCACCTCACACTTATCAGCATTAAACTCCATCTGCCATCTTTCAGCCCACCCTTCCAAAAGGCCCAAGTCTCTCTGTAGACTTTGAAAATCTACCTCACTATCAACTACTCCACCTATCTTAGTATCATCTGCATATTTACTAATCCAATTTGCCACACCATCATCCAGATCATTAATGTAAATGACAAACAACAGTGGACCCAACACAGATCCTTGGGGCACTCCACTAGACACTGGCCTCCAACCTGACATACAATTGTCAACCGTTACCCTCTGGTATCTCCCATTCAGCCATTGTTGAATCCATCTTGCAACCTCACTATTAATACCCAACGATTTAACCTTCTTAATCAACCTTCCATGTGGAACCTTGTCAAATGCCTTACTGAAGTCCATATAGACAACATCCACAGCCTTGCCCTTATCAATTTCCCTGGTAACCTCTTCAAAAAATTCAAGAAGATTAGTCAAACATGACCTTCCAGGCACAAATCCATGTTGACTGTTTCTAATCAGGCCTTGATTATCCAAATAATTATATATATTTACACTGGATTATAATTTGTACGCGGGGATAAAAAAAATTCTGGCAGTTACAGAAAGAAATGGTTCCGTGCAGTATGATAAAAATTAGGTGACAGGGAGAAACTGAGGTGAAACTGACAATTAAAGGGAGCTTGTGTGGGAAGGAAGTGCAGATGCTGGCTTACACCGAAGATACATACAAAACCCTGGAACAACTCAGTGGGACGGGCAGCATCTCTGGAGAGAAGGAATGGGTGACGTTTCAGGTCGAGACCCTTTTATGTTACAAATAAACAAACAAATCGGGAGAACGGTACATGGCCCCTTAATCCTTTCCCCCATTTAATAAATCATGGCTGATATAATAAGCCCACGACTGGTGGCGCAGCAGTAGAGTTGCTGCCTCACAGCGCCAGAGACCCGGGTTCCATCCTGACTACAGGTGCTGTCTGTATGGAGTTTGTACGTTCTTCCCGTGACCTGCGTGGGTTCTCCCGGGTGCTCCAGGTTCCTCCCACACTCCAGACCCACAGGTTTGTGGGCTAATTGTCTTGGTAAAATTGTAAATTGTCCAGTGTTGGTAGGATAGCATTAGTGTACGGGGTGATCACTGGTTGGCGCGGACTCAATAGACAATAGACAATAGACAATAGGTGCAGGAGGAGGCCATTCGGCCCTTCGGCCCTTCGAGCTAGCACCACCATTCAATGTGATCATGGCTGATCATTCACCCGGTGGGCCAAAGGGCCTGGTTTCCACGCTGTATCTCTAAAATAAATAATATATACCCAACTCTCCAAGAATGCTTCCCAGTGCCATACATAGATTGAATGTGCAGCCATATATTTAGAAAGACTTAATGAAAGAGTTCCATTTTAATAAATTGTCCCTAGTGTGCAGGGAGTGAAGCAAAAGTGGGATAACATAGTGTGAATGGGTGGTCGGTGGACTTGGTGGGCCGAAGGGCCTACTTTCATGCTGCATGTTTCAATCAATACAAAGTCTTTAAAGTCTAGGAGATATTGATGGGAGGGGTTTAGGGAGAGAGCGTCAGACCTGATAGTGGAAAACAGTTGTGCAAAGTGAGGCAGGTCTAGATGAAATGCAAGACCAAACTCGGGGAGAAAGAGTTGAACGATTTAGATTTTTTTTTTAGATTTAGAGATACAGCGTAGAAACAGGCCCTTCGGCCCACCGGGTCCGCGCCACCCAGCGATCCCCACACACTAACACTATCCTACACACACTAGGGACAATTTTTTTTTACACATTTGCCCAGCCAATTAACCTACATACCTGAACGTCTTTGGAGTGTGGGAGGAAACCGAAGCTCTCGGAGAAAACCCACACAGGTCACGGGGAGAACGTACAAACTCCGTACAGACGGCGCCCGTAGTCAGGATCGAACCTGAGTCTCCGGCGCTGCATTCGCTGTAAGGCAGCAACTCTACCGCTGCGCCACCGTGCTGCCCACTTTGCAGGGTGGTATTAGCTAGTTTTAGTTTAGTTTAGAGATGCAGCATGGAAACAGGACCTTTGACTGACAGAGTCCATCCCGACCAGCGATCCCCATATACTGCCACTCTCCAACACAGTGGGGACAATTTACAAATATTACCGAAGCCAAATTAACCGACAGACCTGAACGTTATTGCAGTGTGGGAGGAAACCGGGGCACCCAGAGAGAACCCACGCGGTCACAGGGAGAACAGTCATAATTGATCCCGGGTCTCTGGCGCTGTGAGGCAGCAACTCTACCGCTGCACCATCGTACTGCCCGAATGATGTTGAACAGGCTTTTGATTGAGCTTGATGCAGTTAATGGAGGGATGAAGGTCAGCCAGGAGAACCTCATTACTTACACTCCCTTGATTTCACTACACAATCCTACATATTTTTCCCTTTCATGTGTTTTCCAATTCCCTTTTCAAAGCAAAATATTGTACGTTAACTCAGACAAAATAAATTGTAAAGGAAGATTAATTTCTTCAGCCTTTGTTTCTTTTCTCATTACGTGACAACGATGTCCATGAGTTACCGAGTAATTGGAGACGACTCTAAACTGTGGATCCAATGGGAATGGGCACTGACAGAAACCTGATGATATCAATGTTGCAATGATTCAATGAGACTTTAAGTCACATGCACTCAGGTACAGTGAAATGCTTCGTTTTGCATTCAACCCGGTAAAACCACACAGCAGACCAGCGGCAGCTGTGCGCCAGAGACCAAGGTTTGATCCTGACCCTGGGCGCTACCCATGTGACGTTTGCACATTCTCCCTGTGACCACGTGGGTTTCCTCCCACGTCACAAATGTGTCTGGGTTTGTAGAATAATTGGCCTCTGTAAATTGCCCTCTAGTGTGTAGGATAAGACAGTGGGATAACATAGAACCAGCATGATAGACATCTACAAACCCGGACACCTTTGTGACGTGGGAGGAAACCCACACTGCAAAGACGTACATGTCTGTTGGTTAATTTGGCTTTGGCAAAATGTGTAAATTGTCCCCACTGTGTTGGAGAGTGGCAGTATATGGGGATCGCTGGTCGGCGTGGACTCTGTGGGCCAAAGGTCCTGTTTCCGTGCTGCATCTCTAAACTAAACTAAAACTCAGCTATATCACCCTGCAATCGTTCAACTCTTTCTCCCCGAGTTCAGTCTTGCATTTCATCTAGAGCTGCCCCACCAAATCCACACTGACCAGTGATCCCTGCACATTTACACTAGCCTGCACACTCTGGGGACAATTTTACACTTACACCAAGCCAATTAACCTACATACCTGCACGTCTTTGGAGTGTGGGAGGAAACCGAAGATCTCGGAGAAAACCCACGCAGGTCACGGGGAGAAGGTACAAACTCCGCACAGACAGCACCCGTAGTCGGGATCGAACCCGGGTCTCTGGAGCTGTAAGGCAGTAGCTCTACTGCTACCGTTTTCTGAGCTATGTTCCTATTATCACCACCATTTTCACTTGCCTGAAGAGTCTCGACCCAAAACGTCACCCATTCCTCCTGTCCCGAGATGCTGCCTGACCCGCTGAGTTACTCCAGCATTTTGTGCCTGCCTTCGATTTAAACCAGCATCTGCAGTTTTTTTTCCGACATGTTTTCACTTGCCTACGGTTTACAGCCTGCCTGACAAGATCCCACGTGGAAAACTGGTCCATAAGATTTGGACACATGGGTTCTGAGGGAAGTTGGTAAATTGGATCCAAAGTCGACATGTTGTAGATGATGGTTGTCTTTATCATTGGATGCCAGCGATAAGTGGGATGTACAGGGATTCAGCTGGGACTCTTGTTATCGCTAATATACATGAACAGTTTGGATGTGGATAAAGGAGGTATGATCATATTAATGAGGCTCGAGGATTCAGCATGAACTGTAGGGGCCCAGGGAGTAGTGAGGAGCAGAGACTTTGGAATGCAAGTCCAGAGACCTTTCAAGATAGCAACACAAGTAGATAAAGTAGTGTAAGCAAATAACTGCAGATGCTGGTACAAATCAAAGGTATTTATTTCACAAAATGCTGGAGTAACTCAGCGGGTCAGGCAGCATCTCAGGAGAGAAGGAATGGGTGACGTTTCAGGTCGAGACCCTTCTTCAGACTGATGTCAGGGGAGGACGGGCAAAGGAATGATATAGATGGAGACAGGAAGATAGAGGGAGAACTGGGATGGGGAGGGGAAGAGAGGGACAGAGGAACTATCTAAAGTTGGAGAAGTCAATGTTCATACCGCTGGGCTGCAAGCTGCCCAAGCGAAATATGAGGTGCTGTTCCTCCAATTTCCGGTGGGCCTCACTATGGCACTGGAGGAGGCCCATGGCAGAAAGGTCAGACTGGGAGTGGGAGGGGGAGTTGAAGTGCTCAGCCACCGGGAGATCAGGTTGGTTAAGGCGGACTGAGCAAAGGTGTTGAGTTTATTCAGGGTCAGTTTCTTTCCATCTGTTATCAGGCAACCAAACCATCCAACCAACAACTGGAGAGCAGTCCTGAACTACTATCTATCTCACTGGAGACCCTTGGACTATCTTTACTGGGTTTATCTTGCACTAAACGTTGTTGGCGTTATTCCCTTTATCATGTATCTGTACGCTGTGAATGGCTTGATTGTAATCCAGTATTGTCTTTCCGCTGACTGGTTAGAATGCAACAAAAGCTTCACAGGTACCACACAAAAGGTACACGTGACAATAAATTAAACTTAAACTCAAACTCAAACTCAAACTTGATCAAGAAGGCATTGTGGGATGTTGGCCTTCATTAGTTGGGGGATTAAATAAACGAGCAGGGAGATTATGAAACATTGGTCGGATACTGAGTGCAGTTCTGACCGTGCGATAGGAAGGAAGCAATGTTGCTGGAGAGGGTTCAGAGATTCACCCAGAGATTGGTTGGGATGGAATACTTATGGGGAGAGGATGAACAGGCTAGGACTGTTTTCTCTGGTGTGGAAAACTGGCATAATTAAGGTGCATAAAATAATGATGAGTGTAGATAGAGAAGACTGCATTGTAGATCAATGTAAAGGACATAGATTCAAGTTGAGGGGGGAAGAGATTGAGAGGGGATCGGACTCCTAGTTCAGTTGAGTTTATTGTCACGTGTACCGAGGTACAGTGAAAAGCTTTTGTTGCGTGCTAACCAGTCAGCGGAAAGATAATACATGATTATATTGGAACCATTTACAGTGTAGAGATGCATGATAAGGGAATAACGTTTAGTGCAAAATAAGCCAGTAGAGTATAATCAAAGAATGAAACATAGAAACATAGAAAATAGGTGCAGGAGTAGGCCATTCGGCCCTTCGAGCCTGCACCTCCATTCAATATGATCATGGCTGATTATCCAACTCAGTATCCTGTACCTGCCTTCTCTCCATACCCCCTGATCCCTTTAGCCACAAGGGCCACATCTAACTCCCTCTTAAATATAGCCAATGAACTGGCCTCAACTACTTTCTGTGGCAGAGAATTCCACAGATTCACCACTCTCTGTGTGAAGAAATGTTTTCTCATCTCGGTCCTAAAAGACTTCCCCCTTATCCTTAAGCTTTGACCCCTGGTTCTGGACTTCCCCAACATCGGGAACAATCTTCCCGCATCTAGCCTCTCCAACCCCTTAAGAATTTTATATGTTTCTATAAGATCCCCCCTCAGTCTTCTAAACTCCAGCGAGTATAAGCCTAGTCTATCCAGTCTTTCTTCATATGAAAGTCCTGCCATCCCAGGGATAGTCCAAGGGTCAACAATTCTTTCCCTGTTTGGCTCTCAAAGCTCTCAAATCTCTCAATTTAGATAACAAATGACAATGAGAAATTGCCATGATGCGTTACTTGAATGTTGTCCAAATAATCCTTTCTAAGTACAGTCCAGAGGGATAAAAATAAGAAATGTTTCTTGACTTTTATCAGTACGGAGTTAATAATAGCTTCACAGACATGTGTTATTCAGAATATTTCCAAGTTCTTTTTCCTTGAAAAAACCATTTCCTCGCAAGTCTGGAGGGATGTTTCAAATGCAGCATTCTGCAGAAATAACGTTAAAAAACGCAACCAAATTTTTCAGTGAAAAGCATTTCTTCTCTCTGAGTTCTGGTGAACTTGGATCTTTTCATGTGTTAGTGACACCAGCAGGGGGCTGTGGTTTCTGATCGCTGAATCTCTCTCTCTCTCTCTCTCCCTTTCCTCTTTATATATCAAACAGCAGCCGTCTCGTCCACAGTTCAGTTCAATTCGGAGAGCAGGAGAGATGTGGGCTGATCTTAAGCTAAAAGCTGCAAACAGTTCTATACATTCCCACCATGAACGTGAAACACTTGCTCCGACAACTATCCCACCTCCGTCGAGAATGGAGGCTAATGTTGTGGTGCTGGGAGCAGACAACGTTGGAAAATCTGGTATGTATATCAGCACATTGTCTATTTATTGCACTACTATTGACCATTCATGTATTTGTCAGTTTTATTTAATCATTCATTTTAAAATATATATATATATTATATAATTTTATATATAATGGATATAATTTTTATAAGTAATATAATATATATAATTTTATATTTTATATGTGTTATATATAAGTTAAAAAATATATATGTATAAACTTATACTCATATATATATATATATAAAAAGTTTTACATATTTATATAAAAGTTCCATGTGTATATGCACATATATGTTTATATATGAATTATATATATATGTATAAACATTCTCACAGTATAAAAAGTTATACACATATACAAAAGTTCCATGTGTATATACACACATATATATATGTGTGTGCATGTGTGTGTGTGGGTATAAACATACTAATTGTATAAAAAGTTATACACATATACAAAAGTTCCATATGTATATACACATATGTATTTGTATGAATTTTATATATATGTATAAACTTACTCATATCTATAAAAAGTTAGACATATATATAAAAGTTCATGTGTATATATATATATTTATATATGAATTTTATATGTGTGTATAAACATACTCATTGTATAAAACATTATACACATATACAAAAGTTTCATACTTATATACACATATATTTATATATGAATTTTATATGTGTGTATAAACATACTCATTATATAAAAAGTTATACGTGTATATAAAAGTTCCATATGCATATACACATATATATTTATGTATGAATTATATATATGTGTATAAACGTATACTCATATATCCATAAAGAGTTATACATATATATAAAAGTTCCTTATGTATATACACATATATAGTTATATATGAATTTTATATATGTGTATAAACTTATACTCATATAAATATATAAAATATATATGAAAGTTATATATCAAAGGTATATAACACCCAAAAGTATACATATACAAAATGCAAAGTATAAATGTGAAGAAAGGAACTGCAGATGCTGGTTTAAACTGAAGATAGACACAAAATGCTGGTCTGAAGAAGGGTATCGACCCGAAACGTCACCCATTCCTTCTCTCCTGAGATGCTGCCTGACCTGCTGAGCTACTCCAGCATTTTGTGAATAAATACCTTCGATTTGTACCAGCATCTGCAGTTATTTTCTTACACAAAATGCTGGAGTAAGTCAGCTCAGGCAGCATCTCTGGAGAGGTGACGTTTTGGGTCGTGACTCCTCTTTAGACTAGGAGTTGTATAAATATATATACAGATGTATTTCGTTGTTCTGTTTCAGGACATATTACAGTAAAACACTCTTGACTCTTGACTCTTGAGAACAGAAGCAAACTGAAACATTTGCCCAGTTCTGATTTTAATCAATTTGCTTGTGCTTTGCAGCTTTAACTGTTCGGTTTTTAACAAGGCGATTCATTGGTGAATACGGAGACATAGGTAAACATTATACTTACAATCATTCATTTGCTTTCAAACTTTTTTTCGTTGTTGTTGTTGTTGAAAGACTGTGTTTATATGGAGTTTATTTCTATTCTAGAATCAGTCTACAATCACAATGTTACTGTTGCTGGGACACATGTCACTTTCAATATTTGGGATTCACCATTTGCTCAGGTAAACGTCACCCATTCCTTCTCTCCCGAGATGCTGCCTGACCTGCTGAGTTACTCCAGCATTTTGTGAATAAATCGATTTGTACCAGCATCTGCAGTTATTTTCTTATAAGTGATTTAAGGGATGGTTATCTCGGCTGTTTTCTGTTAGAACTTGCTACAGTGTGTAGGATACAGTGCGATACGATAATTATTATCCCAATGGTGTCAAGTTAGGAAAAAGGGACGTACAACGAGATCTGGGTGTCCTAGTGCATCAGTCACTGAAAGGAAGCATGCAGGTACAGCAGGCAGTGAAGAAAGCCAATGGAATGTTGGCCTTCATAACAAGAGGAGTTGAGTATAGGAGCAAAGAGGTCCTTCTGCAGTTGTATAGGGCCCTAGTGAGACCGCACCTGGATTACTGTGTGCAGTTTTGGTCTCCAAATTTGAGGAAGGATATTCTTGCTATTGAGGGCGTGCAGCGTACGTTCACTAGGTTAATTCCCGGAATGGCGGTACTGTCGTATGTTGAAAGACTGGAGCGACTAGGCTTGTACGCACTGGAATTTAGAAGGATGAGAGGGGATCTTATTGAAACATATAAGATTATTAAGGAGTTGGACACGTTAGAGGCAGGAAACATGTTCCCAATGTTGGGGGAGTCCAGAACCAGGGGCCACAGTTTAAGAATAAGGGGTAGGCCATTTAGAACGGAGATGAGGAAAAACTTTTTCAGTCAGAGAGTTGTAAATCTGTGGAATTCTCTGCCTCAGAAGGCAGTGGAGGCCAATTCTCTGAATGCTTTCAAGAGAGAGCTAGATAGAGCTCTTAAGGATGGCGGAGTCAGGGGGTATGGGGAGAAGGCAGGAACGGGGTACTGATTGAGAATGATCAGCCATGATCACATTGAATGGTGGTGCTGGCTCGAAGGGCCGAATGGCCTCCTCCTGCACCTATTGTCTATTGACTGTTAAAGCAAACCATCCATTCTCTGTACGTACAATGGGCTGCTTCTTAATGTAGTAAGAATGTTCAAGACACCTATACACCTATTGTCTATTGTCTACTGTCTATTGTTCTGAATGTTCTTAATCAGTAGATACTATCAGGTCCTTAGTTCCTTTAAAATCTAAGTAACAAGTTCAATTGTCATGCATTAATATTGGAAGCAAGCACCACCATACCCTTGATGGAATATTAACCAGCTCCCAGTTTCGATGGCAAATACACCTATTTACCGTCCCTCCCAATGTCCTAAATAACTGCAACAAGATATTCATTGTCCTAATAAACTTGGTTCAAACATTTTATTTGGCTTTAAAATTCCTGGTGATCTAATGGATGAATTTACCAGCTAGCACAATATATTTGGTCCATATTCTCTAGGAATAAGGGAGAGATAATCTCTGATATTAGCGATTGAGGGGTGATTTTTGAAAGAGTCTGCAGTCGATAATAGACAATTAAGTATGCAAATCTGCCGTGAACGTTGATTTTTCTCATTTCAAGTAACCCCTGGATTCCCTCCCTCCCCCTCTCCACCACCCAGGTCACCCTGCTAGTCCCACTGTTTACATCCTTGTATCCCTCAATCCTTGTATCCCAAGGATGATCCTTGTATCATCCTTGATTCTCCACCCTTTGTTATCACCTCTTCCCTAACCAACAATGGGCCATTGTGGGCTCCACCCTTCCTTGGTCATCAGTTGCCGGCCCTGCTTTGTTCTGGCCTTTTCCTACCTCCAGTTCCCTCCTACTTTCAGTCGGAAGAAGTGGTCCCGACCCGAAACGTCACCCATCCTTTTGTTCCAGAGATGCTGCCCGACCCTCCGAATTACTCCAGTGTAGATGCTGCCCGACCCTCGGGAGCCGCCACTCCAGACACTTTGTGTCTATCCTTATGCAAATCTTCTGTTTTACCTTGCTCCTCCACAAACTTCACCATACAGCTACTTGCATGTTATCCCTGGGACTGACGTGATTGTAAGAGCACGGCACACATCCGGAAATCCATTAAACTGCTTGAAAAAAATATAAGGAATTGTCCATTCAGGAGCATGGTGAATTTTAGTCACTTCCAACACAGTTCTTTGCCATGTAACTTTGCTTTTACAAAAATTAAATTTTTTTGATATTGTTGGATTTTTTAAAAAAAAATCACATTACCCTCTGTCTCTCAATCTTTCTGTCGATCCCATTTGTTTTGCCATCTCTTTCTTTTGCTCTCAATACATGGCCTGCAATTAAATGCTCTAAAGCATGCCCATGAAGTCTGGGCGATGGAGAGTGATTATCAGAACCCTGTTGTCCAAGGAGAGACCGTGGAACAAGGAGAAGGAATTGAGGCAGAAAGTCCGAGTAAAGAGTTTTGAATAAAAGGTTCGCGGCGGTAGAGTTGCTGCCTTACGGCGCCAGAGATCCTGACCAAGAGTGTATCCAACAAATCATCCGCCAACATTTCCGTCACCTACAACGGGACCCCACCACTGGCCACATCTTCCCATCCCCTCCCCTTTCAGCGTTCTGCAGAGACCGTTCCCTCCGTAACTCCCTGGTCCACTCGTCCCTTCCTACCCAAACCACCCCATCCCCGGGCACTTTCCCCTGCAAATGCACGAGATTCAACAACTGTCCCTTTACCTCCCCCCTCAACTCCATCCAAGGACCCAAACAGTCTTTCCAGGTGAGACGTAGGTTCACCTGCACCTCCTCCAACCTCATCTATTGCATCCGCTGCTCTAGATGTCAACTTATTTACATCGGCGAAACCAAACGCAGGCTCAGCGATCGCTTCGCTCAACACCTGCGCTCGGTCCGCATTAACCAATCTGATCTCTCGGTGGCTGAGCACTTCAACTCCCCCTCCCATTCCCAGTCTGACCTTTCTGTCATGGGCCGCCTCCAGTGCCATACTGAGGCCCACCGGAAATTGGAGGAACAGCACCTCATATTTCGCTTGGGCAGCTTGCAGCCCAGCGGTATGAACATTGACCTCCAACTTTAGATAGTTCCTCTGTCCCTCTCTTCCCCTCCACTAACCAGATCTCACTCTATCTTCCTGTCTCCACCTATATCCTTCCTTTGTCCCGCCCCCCTGACATCAGTCTGAAGAAGGGTCTCGACCCGAAACGTCGCCCATTCCTTCTCTCCTGAGATGCTGCCTGACCTGCTGAGTTACTCCAGCATTTTGTGAATAAATACCTTCGATTTGTACCAGCATCTGCAGTTATTTTCTTACACTGACCAAGAGCGCTGTCTGTACGGAGTTTGTACGTTCTCCCCGTGACCACGTGGGTTTTCTCTGGGTGCTCCGGTTTCCTCCCACACTCCAAAGACGTACAGGTTTGTAAGTTAGTTGGCTTTGGTAAAATAGTAAATGGTCCCTAATGTGTGCAGGATAGTGTTAGTGTGCGGGGATCGCTGGTCAGCGTGGACTTGAAGGACCTGTTTACGTGTTGTTTGCCTGAACTAAACTAAACCAAACTAAACTAAAGTTAGCTCTCTGCTTCTTTTGAAGGATCGACTGAATATTAACTGTGGAAAGGAGAAACAGATCCAGTGGGCAGATGGTTTCGTGTTAGTCTACAGCATCTGTGACCGGGCCAGTTTTAACATCGTTCGGCAGCAGATCCAGCTCATCAAGTCAATGAAAGATTACCCTGGCACCCTGCGAGCTCCCATCGTCATCGTGGGCAACAAGAGGGACCTGTGTCACTGTCGAACCGTCTCCAGTGAGGAGGGGAGACTCCTGGCTCTGGCAACCCACTGTGGCTTCTGTGAGATCTCCACTGCGGAGACCTACCACGGCGTGCTGGTGGCCTTCCACAGTCTGGTGGACAGAATCAAGGAGGCCAAGATGCTGACTGTCAGGAAGCCAGCCGGGATCAAGAGCATTGTGCGCAGTATGTCGGCTGTGTTCACGAGAAGGAGAACAGATTCCCTGTGAACCTGCCTCCACATCCACCGCACAGCACTGCTGGTTTAGCTTGGACTCTGGCCTCAAGTTACATTGCATTCTTACTCGCAAGGTTTACATCTGAGGTCACGGTTTATTTTCATTTTGGGGACTTTTTTTAAAAGTCCTTTTCTCCTCTCCCACAGTTTGTGGGGGCTGGTGGAGCTGAATGTCAGGCCGCACCTAATGTGGCAGCCCCACTGAGAAACGTGGCTGATTCTCCATGTTCAAAGTGGCTCATTTGGCCAGTGCGTTCATCCACACATTATAGAATGGATGGAGATCATTCTCGTCCGTCCTCAGCACCCATCCACACATTGTTCAATGAATGAAGAGTACTGCAGCCTACTCTCAACTCCTATCCACACACTACACAATGGATGGAGACCAAGCACAGGTACTATTCCTGGTTCCCTCCCCCACACCCTCTCCCCAATGGGTCTAAACTGCCTGCAGTTTCAGAATTGAGTGCAGATGAGGGGTGAAATCTGATACCTATTCTACTAGATTACCATTTACCCACCAAACTGCAGAAGATTATCCCAAACGTTTAGTTCTAAGAGACTAGCCCATTTTCCCTCGACTTTGACGAACTCTCGGATATAGACACACTTAAGCGCAGGCTCGGCGATCATTTCGCCGAACACCTCCGCTCAGTCCGCCTTAACCTACCTGATCTCCCGGTGGCTCAGCACTTTAACTCCCCCTCCCATTTACAATCTGACCTTTCTGTCCTGGGCCTCCTCCATCATCAGAGTGAGGCCCAGCACAAATTGGAGGAACAGCACCTCATATTTCGCTTGGGTAGCTTACACCCCAGCGGTATGAACATTGACTTCTCTAACTTCAAGTAGCCCTTGCTTTCCCTCTCTCTCCATCCCCTCCCCCTTCCCAGTTCTCCCACCAGTCTTACTGTCTCCGACTACATTCTATCTCTGTCCCGTCCACTCCCCTGACATCAGCCTGAAGAAGGGTCTCGACCCGAAACGTCACCCATTCCTTCTCTCCAGAGATGCTGCCTGTCCCTCTGAGTTACTCCAGCATTTTATGTCTACCTTCGATTTAAACCAGCATCTGTAGTTCTTTCCTACACACTTAACCTCCTCATCAATTGAGGCTATTGGTTGGTTGGCTACTATTAAACCCACATGGTTTAAACCAGGTAAATGTTTCTAAGCCTGTGTCATTAGGTTTCATTTTACAAGTATTGTATTTAATAATGCAGTACTTATTAAATAAGTATTTAATCCAATACTTATTTGGATGAATAACCCCAGTAACACACTTCTTAATTAGTACCTTACAATGTGGTGAGGTAGTATTTTGAGACTTGTATTTTCAGACTTGTTCGATTGGCTGAATTGAGCATTTTTAAGTGCCAATCTTGATTTAACAGTTTATAAATGATTTAAATGATAAATTAATACTTTGCCTAAAGTGCATTTTGGTAAAGTGCAGTACTTTGTTCAACGGTTGTTACTTCCTGTGAAGTGTGAACCATTTGTGGGCGATGTTGCCTTGTTTTCCTCGATTCGCTGTGAATGGATGAGGTGGAGTCACTAACTTACTCGATGTCGTGGGGCCAAGCTGTTCCCTTCTCCACTCTCGAAAAGGCCTCACCATCTCAATGACAAGATCAGCCCGAGACAGCCCATTCAACCACCCTTCTTCCATTCAAAGCACTGATGTTCTCACCAAACCCATTGCTACGTTTAATTGTTTCATAAATAATCGCAAGGATTTTGTCACCTTTGACCCACCTGGACATTTACTCCTCACCTGGGGTTTTTTGCGAAACAAAGAATTTGCTGGTATACATATAACAGTTTATGCACATTATAGTCTGCACATCAATTTAGTTTTCAACTTTGTAGAGGTGACAGTCCGGTTTGGCACAGGCATTGTGGGCCGAAGGGCCTGTTGTTGTGCCTCACTGTTCTGTGTTCCAGTACACCATACTGGGACTGAACATCCCAAGAAGGCATTGCTCCTCATGTTAATTAGGAGTCAATAGGTTTTTAGATATTGAGGGAATCTGGGAAAATGGGATTAATGCAAGTAAGTGGCGTTGTGGTAAATGATCAACAATGGTCACAATGAGTGACCAAGGGCGGCATGGTGGTGCAGCGGTAGAGTTGCTGCTTTACAACTCTTGCAGCGCCGGAGACCCGGGTTTGATCCCGACTGTATCTCTAAACTAAACTAAACTAAACTAAACTAAACTAAATTGAGTGCTGGAAGAGGCACGAGAGGCTAAAAGGGCGATTCCTGCTCCGACTTGTTATGATCTGCGCTTTCAGTTCAGTTTCTTTTCTATCTAATTCAGTTTAGTTTATTGTCACGTGTACCGAGGTACAGTTGGTCTTTGCATCAGGCCAATGAAGCCCACCCCTTGTGTGATTCTCCTAGTGTGTGTAGGATGGTGTTAGTGTGCGGGGATCGCTGGTCGGCGCGGACCCGGTGGGCCGAAGGGTCTGTTTCCGCGCTGTATCTCTAAACTAAACTATAAACTAAACTAAACAAAACTAAACTAAACTAAACTAAACTAAACTAAACTACTTTGATAAGGGATGGGCTTTATTGGCCTGATGACCTTTGTCTCTGCTCTCAATGATTCTTATGGTGTCTAGAGGAGGACCATCATGCTAAGAGATCACACAGAGCTCCTGCAAACATTCAAACACCATTCAGCTTTTGCTTGACATGAAACAGTTTGGGGAAGAGAAACATCTATCTTCTTTAAACAGTTTCTCTCTGGATCTCCCGCAACCAATTTATAGAATCTGGTCAAAGATAAATAGTATCTATGAAGTGACTGCGGTAATAATATATAAAAATGTCAAATGTAACTTTTATATTGTAAATATGCAGGTTTTTATGCAAAGATGGTGTAACGCTTTATCGAGTGGTTTATTTTATTCAATGCGCTGCTGAGACTAATTTGTGAACAATAAAGTTTCTCACTTGTGAACAGATATGTGCCCCTTGTTTTCCTTTTCTCCTGAACCTGTGTGGTGAATAAAATGTCAAACATAAGGTCATAAGTGATAGGAGTAGAATTAGGCCATTCGGCCCATCAAGTCTACTCCGCCATTCAATCATGGCTGATCTATCTCCCCCTCCTAACCCCATTCTCCTGCCTTCTCCCCATATCCCCCGGCATCCGTACCAATCAAGAATCTATCTATCTATCTATCTATCTATCTATCTATCTATCTATCTATCTATCTATCTATCTATCTATCTATCTATCTATCTATCTATCTATCTATCTATCTATCTATCTATCTATCTATCTATCTATCTATCTATCTATCTATCTATCTATCTATCTATCTATCTCTGCCTTAAAAATATCCACTGACTGGACTGGCACCAGTAGGAGCGTCACCTTCGCTGTGATAAGCAAGCAGGCAAAGCCAGCAGAAAGCCGATAAATCCTGGCTTCAGTGCCAGGTCTGCCCTGAGTAAACTGACTTGCCAAGGGGCAGGGGTGAGGAGGGTATGACCGCAGGAGGCGGGTAGTGCTGCTGCCTCACAGCACCAAAGACCCAGGTTCGATCCTGACCTTGGGTTCTGTTTGTGTGGAGTTTGCACGTTCTCCCTGTGACTGCGTGGGTTTCCTCCAGCGGCTCGCACTTCCCAAAGACGGGTAAGTTTGTAGGTTTACAGGGCTCTGTAAATTGTCCCTGGTTTGTAGGAAGTTGGGATGACATCGAGCTAGTGTGAACAATTTAGGGACGATTTACAATTTTTTTAACCGAAACCAATTAACCTTCAAACTTTGGAGTGTGGGAGGAAACCGGAGCACCTGGAGAAAACCCACATGGTCATGGGGAGAACGTGCAAGCTCCGTACAGACAGCAGCCGTCGTCAGGATTGAACCCGGGTCTCTGGTGCTGTAAGGCAGCAACTCCTTGGCGCAGCGGTAGAGTTGTTGCCTTGCAGCACTTGCAGCGCCGGAGATCGGGTTCGATCCCGACTATGGGTGCTGTCTGTACGGAGTTTGTACGTTCTCCCCGTGACTGCATGGATTTGCTCCGAGATCTTCGGTTTCCTCCCACACTCCAAAGACGTACAGGTATGTAGGTTAATTATATAGACAATAGACAATAGATAATAGACAATAGGTGCAGGAATAGGCCATTCGGCCCTTTGAGCCAGCACTGCCATTCAATGTGATCATGGCTGATCATTCTCAATCAGTACCCCATTCCTGCTTTCTCCCCATACCCCCTGACTCCGCTATCCTTAAGAGCTCTATCTAGCTCTCTCCTGAACGCATTCAGAGAATTGGCCTCCACTGCCTTCTGAGGCAGTGAATTCCACAGATTCACAACTCTCTGACTGAAAATGTTTTTCCTCATCTCCGTTCTAAATGGCCTACCCCTTATTCTTAAACTGTGGCCTCTTGTTCTGGACTCCCCCAACATTGGGAACATGTTTCCTGCCTCTAACGTGCCCAACCCCTTAATAATCTTATACGTTTCGATAAGATCGAGGTAATTTAGTAAATTTAGTAAATAGGCTTGGTAAATGTAAAAATTGTCCCTAGTATGTGTAGGATAGTGTTAATGTGCAGTGATAGCTGGTCTGCGTGGACCCGATGGGCCGAAGGGCCTGTAACTGTGCCGTGTCTCTAAACTAAACTAAACTAAACTAAACTAAACTAAACTAAACAATCCCTTCTCTCCCGAGATGCTGCCTGACCTGCTGAGTTACTCCAGCATTTATTTTCTTATACTTCTTAAACTAAACTAAACTCTGCCTCTGCGCCACCGAGCCGCTCCGTTCTTCTTGGTCTCCTCTTCGTTCTTCTATTACCCCCTAATCCAGGCAGCATTCTTTTCAACCTCTTCACCAGCATCCCCAAAGCCTGCACATCTCTCCCATAATGGGATGTCCACGACAGTATGCAAAGCTCCAAACAAGTCTAACCAAAGGGGTCTTGTAGAGCTACATACGTGACTTGTGTGTGTGTGTGATTGTCAGATGGACCGACAACAGAACTGTGAAGCTCCTACTTGCAGCAGCATAACATGTTTATAAACACAGTACGCAGAGTTCAGTTTAGAGAAACAGCCTGCAAGCACTGGCCCTTCGGCCCAGCAAGTCCATGCTGACCTTCTTCTTAGGCCCCCCCTCCTCGATCATGGCTGACCATCCTAGTTGGCTGCTTGCTCCACAGCTCGGCTAGAGCAGCGTCGCTTGTGGCTGAAGAGACCGTCGCGGCAGTCTCTGTCGCCAAGGTCACATTTGTGTGTGTTCACAAAATGCTGGAGTAACTCAGCAGGTCAGGCAGCATCTCGGGAGAGAAGGAATGGGCGACGTTTTGGGTCGAGACCCTTCTTCAGACTGATGTCAGGGGGGCGGGACAAAGGAAGGATATAGGTGGAGACAGGAAGATAGAGGGAGATCTGGGAAGGGAAGGGGAGGAGAGGGACAGAGGACCTATCTAAAGTTGGAGGTCGACGTTCATACCGCTGGGCTGCAAGCTGCCCAGGCGAAATATGAGGTGCTGTTCCTCCAATTTCCGGTGGGCCTCACTATGGCACTGGAGGAGGCCCATGACAGAAAGGTCAGACTGGGAATGGGAGGGGGAGTTGAAGTGCTCGGCCACCGGTAGATCAGTTTGGTCAATGCGGACCGAGCGCAGGTGTTGAGCGAAGTGATCGCCGAGCCTGCGTTTGGTTTCACCGATGTAAAGAAGTTGACATCTAGAGCAGCGAATGCAATAGATGAGGTTGGAGGAGGTGCAGGTGAACCTCTGTCTCACCTGGAAAGACTGTTTGGGTCCTTGAATGGAGTTGAGGGGGGAGGTAAAGGGACAGGTGTTGCATCTCGTGCGTTTACAGGGGAAAGTGCCCGGGGATGGGGTGGTTTGGGTAGGAAGGGACGAGTTGACCAGGGAGTTACGGAGGGAACGGTCTCTGCGGAACGCAGAAAGGGGAGGGAATGGGAAGATGTGGCCAGTGGTGGGGTCCCGTTGTAGGTGACGGTCTCTGGTCTGTTGAACAGTGATGTGTGGTGGGATGCAAGCCTGGGCGATGTCATGTGAAGGACAGGCAGTTGCCCGTGCTGCACGTCCCTCCTCTCCACGTCGCTGATCGATCCAAAGGAACAGCAGAGCCGTTACATTTTGGCACCAGCGCCGTCGCAGGAGCTGCCAGAACCAGGTTGTAGACAACGACGACGAACTGCCTCAGGGACTCCGACTCCAGACTTTTCTTGAGGTTTACTCCTGGAGCCTTTTCCATGACTGGATATGGCCACAGGTTAGTGGAGGTTTTAGATCAGAGTTGTCCCTCTCCTAGACGGACTGCCTTCCCAGGCTGTCGAGCCTCACCTTCCCATGCAGGTCTATGACACCTGCCCACTGCCCACTGCCCATGCTGACCAGCGATCACCCATTCACACTAGCTCTCTGTATTCCCGTCTCCTCACCCACTCCAGCTCTCAATCCCTCACTGGGCCAGCCTCTCTTATTTGGGCGGCACAGTGGAGCAGCTGGTGGAGCTGACCTCGGGTGCTGTCTGTGTGGAGTTCACATGTCACCACTTAGGCTTCCTCTGAGTGTCTCGGTTTCCTCCCACATCACAAAGGCGTGCAGGTTTGTAGGTTAACTGGCCTCTGCAGATTGCCCAGAATGTGTAGGGAGTGGATGAGAAAGTGAGATAACATAGAAACTGGTGTGAACAGGTAGTTGATGGTATAAGAAAATAACTGCAGATGCTGGTACAAATCGAAGGTATTTATTCACAAAATGCTGGAGTAACTCAGCAGGTCAGGCAGCATCTCAGGAGAGAAGGAATGGGTGACGTTTCGGGTCGAGACCCTTCTTCAGACTGATGTCAGTGGGGCGGGACAAAGGAAGGATGTAGGTGGAGACAGGAAGATAGAGGGAGATCTGGGAAGGTGGTAGTTGATGGTCATCGGCATGGGCTCAGTGGACTACAGGACCTGTTGATATGTTGTATCTTTCAACCAATCAAGCATCTTAAGCAGGCTTAAGGGGACATGGCTGTGTTCTGCAGCTGCAGCTCACCGGCAGTCTCTCTGTCTTTTTTTTGTTTTTGTCTATTGTCATCGTTTAATGTACGTTTTGTTCTATTTTTAACTCTGTTTATGTGGGGGGGGTGGTGGCGGGGTGGGGGAAACATTTTTTTTCTAATCTCCTCAACGGAGATGCGACCTTTACCGTGTTGTGTCTCCGTTCGCGCTACGGCCTAACACCGTGGAGTCGGCGGCCTCCAGCTGGGATCGACCTTGAAGACTCCGGTCGCAGGGCCTGGACTTACCATCTCGGAGGCTTCGGCCGTGGGCCCTGCAGACCACAACATCGGGAGTTTGCAGGTCCCTGGCTGGCGACCGGCTTTCGGGAGCTCCAGCCGTAGCAGCGTCGACCGCCCCGAAGCGCGAAGTACGATCGACCCGCTCGCAGGCCCCTCATCGCCCTGCGTGGCCTGGCCGCGGCACTTTCCATCGCCCGGTGAGGGCTCAGGACCTTCATCGGCCTGCTCGGCTCGGCTCGGCCCTCGGACTTTCCATCGCCCGGTGGGGGCTTCAAAAGTTGGGAGCCTCGATCGCCTCGTGGCGCCACGGGAGAAGAATGAGGAGGAGATAATGACTTTTCTTTGTCTTCCATCACAGTGAGGGTGTGCCTGGAGCAATCACTGTGATGGCTGTTTGTGTTAAAATTGTATCTGTGTGTCCTGTGCTTTTTGTTGTCTACTGCCGGACCCTGACGTGAGAGGACGCTGGCGTTGTTTATTCGCCGCTTCTCCGTCAGGATAGTTTGTCTGTTTGTTTTTATGTTATGACTGTTTTTGTAAAGCGTCTTTGAGCACCTGGTAAAGCGCTATATAAAATAAATGCTTATTATCATTATTATTATCTGACTCATCAGACTCTCAGGATTGTGAAAGCAAAAAATCCTCCAAAAATATTTTCATCCTTTCCGTTTGTTTTTAATTTTGCTCCAGAGATTAATCAATGTTCTGAACTGCACTTAAAACTGGTTTTAAGGAACAGAGAGTACATTCCAAATTGAATAATAATTCAGGGTGCAGTGCAGACTAATACACGTGAAAAATACCATTGCCAAATATTTACAAAGGGATTAGTCTTCAGCTCTCTAATGAGTGTCAGTTGATGCATTAACTGATCCAACACTGTCAGGAAGGACATCAGACTGTGGTGATGGGTTCAGAGTCCAGTGTATGGCCATTGCTTTCCCAGTGATTAGTTTGATTGTCTCACAACGCTTGCCAACAGAGTCATGGAGTGATAGAATGATACAATGTGGAAACAGGCCTTTCGGCCCAACTTGCCCACATTGGCCAACATGTCCAAACTTCACTAGTCCCACTTGCCTGCGCTTGGTCCATATCCCTCCAAACCTGTTCTATCCATGTACCTGTCTGACTGCTTCTTAAATGTTGGGATAGTCCCTGCCTCAACTACCTCCTCTGGCAGCTTGAACCAAACACCCGCCACCCTTTGTGTGAAAAGGTTACCCCTCAGATTCGTATTAAATCTTTTCCCCTTCACCTTAAACCTATGTCCTCTGGTCCTCGATTCACCTACTCTGGGCAAGAGACTCTGTGCATCTACCTGATCTATTCCTCTCATGATGAGAGAACCCATTAAAAAATGGAGATGTAGGCATTTGGATTTGTGAGAACGTTGTCTATTAATGTGACGCAGGAGCAGATTTTCATCATCAATTAACTTCCACAACGGTCCAGACTACCGGTTTAAAGCTTGCCATAAGCACCAGTAAAGTATAAATCCAGTAAAGTATTGCCGTAGCTAAGCCTAATCCCCAATCAGCGTATAGAAAGAGACTGCATGCAAGAGGCACCAGGTTTTGGTGACATTTCCGAAGTCCTGCCTGCACTCTAGGTCCTACCTGGCCTCCACAGCTGTCTGTGGTAATGAACTCCACGGATTCACCACCCTCTGACTGAAGAAATTCCTCCTCATCTCCTTTCTAAAGCTACGTCCGTTAATTCTGAGGCTTTAGCCTTTGGTCCTAGACTCTCCCACAGAAGATTGGAGAGTGCTCAATTGGCCGTCAAATGCTCACAGTCTTTTGCACCGGTATTGCCAAGTCAGGAGAATAGCATCGAAGGAAAACAGTCTAATTGAATGGAGACTACAGGCGATTACCTTAAAAGGTTGCAGCAGGAAATTGGAAATAGCTTCTGACTCAACGAAACATCAGTGAAGGGAGGTGCCCTCTTGATAACCACAGTGATACAACGGCACCTACTACATCAGTTATTTGTTATGTGCTTGTGAACATGAAGGTAGCTGATTATTGCATGTGGAGTAACTTATTGCCTTTGCATAAGTTTGTATAACCAATTATATACTACTTTGGCTTTGTGCTTGGATTTCTTGGTAAGTGAGTATCTTAGTGTACAGCATTAGTACTTTGTGTTTTAATTGTAACTAGACCAGGTGGACCCATTGGGCCCAAACCTCTCCTGCATTGGTGCAGCACCTTCTCCTCCCCCTCTCCCTCCCCCCCCCCCACCCCCCCTCCCCCCTTCCCCTCCTCTCCCCTCCATCCCCCCTCCCTCCTCCCCTCCCCCTCCCCTCCCCCTTCCTCTCCCCCTTCCCCTCCCCCCACTCCAGCCCCCTCAACCCACCTTATCCTCCCGCCTCCCCTCCTGTCCCCCCCTCCCTCCCTCCCTCCCTCCCTCCCTCCCTCCCTCCCTCCCTCCCTCCCTCCCTCCCTTCCCTCCCTCTCTCCCTCCCTCCCTCCCTCCCTCCCTCCCTCCCTCCCTCCCTCCCTTCCCTCCCTCTCTCCCTCCCTCCCTCCCTCCCTCCCGCCCAAGGAGATAGATTTAAACTTTAATTTGTGAATAACTTTAAAAATATAACACCGATTTCAATGAAACTTCTTCCATTAGCACCAAAGGGACGACGGTGAGTAAGGTCGGCCTAAAATTGTCGCACTATCGTGTACCGTTTTGGCTGTAGTTCTGGAACAAACAAACGAGAGTTTTAGTATATAGATGACAGACTGTCTCAGAAATCCCCAATCTTTATGTTCATCCACAAATTAGAGGTAACCATGGCAAGTCGTTTTGCACAGGTTCTTGCCTGATGTGACTGGGAATGAGACACTTTAAGCAACATCACACCTCCGCACTGACACCCAGGACAAAACAAGCTCACGAAGGTAACCTTGAGCTCTGACTAATCTACAGGAAAATATCTTTTAGTACAACAGTGATCAGAGCAAAATTGCTCTTGGACCAAATCCATTTCTGAAAATGAATTTTTCAGTCAGCCAGTTTAGTTTATTGTCACGTGTACCGAGGTACAGTGAAAAGCTTTTGTTACGTGCCATCCAGTCAGCAGATAGACAATACATGATTACAATCGAAACATTTACAGTGTGTAGATACATGATAAGCGTGTAACGTTTAATGCAAGGTGAAGCCGGTAAAGTGCGACCAAGCATAGTCCGAGGGTCACCAATGAGGTAGATGATAGTTCAGGATCGCTCTCTGGTTGTGGTGGGATGATTCAGTTGCCTGATAACAGCTGGGAAGAAACTGTCCCTGAATCTGGTGGTCTACAATCTATCAGTCTACCCTTTTAATCTCTTAAAGAATCTAATTAGTTTTAATTTTTTGGTTTTAGAGATGCATGCTCTTCGAATCAAAGAGTCCACGCCAGCCATCCATCACCGGTGTGCATTCTCAATCATCCATTCCCAAAAGTGTGTTCCCAAAAGTTTGTTCCCAAAAATGTTTTCCCCAAAAAAGTGTCCCCAAAAGTGTGTTCCCAAAAAAAGTGTTCCCAAAAAAAGTGTGTTCCCAAAAGTGTGTTCCCCAAAAAAGTGTGTTCCCAAAAGTTCCCAAAAACTAGTACTATGTCATCCCATTTGTGCACCCACTCCCTACACAATAGTGGCAATTTTCACAGGAGCCAATTAACCTACAAACCCATATGTCTTTGGGATGTGGGAGGAAACCAGAACACCCAGAGGAAACCCACGCGGTCTCAGGGAGAACGTGGAAACTCCACACAGACAGAACCCGAGGTCAGGATCGAACCTGGGTCTCTGGAGATATGAGGCAGCAGCTCTACCAGCTGTGTCACCGTGCCACCTTTAATTGGTTTCAATTAGCAATATACTGTGTGATGTGTCAGGAATTTGGGGATATTAATAGCCTTTATAAAACATGTTTATGATACATTTATGTTACTATTCTGAGCTTTGCTGTTCGTCCTTGATGACAGAGTAGCTGGTATTATTAGCCAAAGTTATGGGGAGATTGTCTTACATTTCTTGGTCTGAATGAAAATGAGTGAGTTGGTAAGAAAACTTCATGTAAGGCATAAAGCAAGTACAAGAAAATATTGATTCTAAGTGATCTGTGTAATTGAAATGACATAAAGCCTTATTTTGTAATCTTAGCAATTTAATCCAGAGTATGATTTGCTAAAAGTATTACAATTATGTTTAGTTTAGTTTTAGCTTACTTTAGACCTACAGCATGGAAACAAACCCTTCGGCCCACCGGGTCCACGCCGACCATCGATCGCCCGTTCACCTTCGTTCTATGTTATCTAACTTTCTCATCAACTCACTGCACACTGGGGGCAATTTACAGAGGCCAAATAACCTACAGATCTGCAAGTTGTTAGGATGTGGGAGGAAAGCAGAGCACACAAAGGTGTCCCATGTGGTCACAGTGAGAACGTGCAAACTCCACAGGGTCAGTAGCCTAGGTCAGGATCGAGCCCGGGCATTTGGCACTGTGAGGCGGCCGGTTTAGTATAAACTAAACTAAACTGAACCAGAGCCCCGCCTCACGGCGCCAAATGCCCAAGTTTCATCCCGACCTAAGCTGCTGTCTGTATGGAGTTTGCATGTTGTCTACCAGTTGCACCATTCCAGATTGGCCACAGTGCAAAATCTGAACCTGATATGGTCAGGACAAAGGTTCGCATGTCGGTGTTGTGATGGTTCCAAAGTCAAGCGAGCAACAGGAAATGGCCCTGCATACTTGGTTTTAGATGAATGAGACGCAATCCCGTTGAAACATGTAAGATTCCAGCTGGGCTTGACTGGAGAGAGCTGAATATTTTTCGCCTGACTGGGGTGTATAAACAGGTGCCACAATCTTACGATATGGCTCGGACAGAGATGATGAGTAAATTGTAATGAACTTTTGGAATTGTCCGTACACAGGGCTGTGGATACTGAGTGTATTCAAGTCAGCGATGGATAGATTCTAAACATTAAGGGGGTCAAGGGATATGGAATTAATGCAGAAAAGTGGCCTTAATGTGAAAGATCGGACGTAGTTTTGTAGAATGACAGGGCAGGCCCAAGAAGCCAAATTACTACCCTCTGCTTTGATTTCTTGTACAAGTTGTACCGAATTTAGAATAGGGTCATCAGGCAACAAGGCAGTTAGCAGAAGAAACCGGCATGAATTAGAAGAAAGATAGATACAGTTTTGACATTTAAACACCCCGTATTCCCTTCCTTATGGGGCTGTTCTTTAGGGGTGGCACGGTGGCACAGCGGTAGAGTTGCTGCCTTACAGCACCAAAGATCCAGGTTCGATCCTGTCTGTACGGAATTTGTATGGTCTCCCGTGACCTGCGTGAGTTTTCTCCAGGTGCTTTGGTTTCCTTCCACACTCCAAAGACGAACAGGTTTTGTAGGTAAATTGGCTTCGGTAAAATTGTAAATTGTCCCTCGTGTGCGTTGGATAGCGCTGGTGTGTAGGGATCGCTGGTCGGCACGGACCTGGTGGGCCAAAGGGCCTGTTTCTGTGTTGTGGCTCTAAATTAAGACAACATTTATGGATGAAGTCTTGGAGATAACCACCATGATGTTTTGGAAGAAGGGAACATAAAAGGACCGGGGAAAAGATAAAAGAATCACAAAGTGGAGAGGTAAGGAAGAGTGTGCAAACTTAGGAGTCGTGCAAGAAACTTTAGTTTACTTTAGTTTCGTTTATTACACTGAAAAGCTTTTTTTACGTGCTAACCAGTCAGTGAAAAGACCAGCCTGGCAGCGGGATAAAAGTGGTAGATCTCGAGATTGATCCCTGGGATGGTAGGACTGTCATATGAGGAAAGATTGGAAAGACCAGGCTTGTAATTCACTGGAGTTTAGAAGGATGAGAGGGGATCTTATAGAGAAGTATAAAATTATAAAAGGACTGGACAAGCTAGATGCAGGAAAAATGTTCCCAATGTTGGGGGAGTCCAGAACCAGGGGCCACAGTCTTAAAATAAAGGGGAGGCCATTTAAAACTGAGGTGAGAAGGAACTTTTTCACCCAGAGAGTTGTGAATTTGTGGAATGTTCTGCCACAGTGGGCAGTGGAGGCCAATTCACTGGATGAATGTAAGAGAGAGTTAGATAGAGCTCTAGGGGCTAGTGGAATCAAGTGATATGGGGAGAAGGCAGGCACAGGTTACTGATTGTGGATGATCAGCCATGATCACAATGAATGGCGGTGCTGGCTCGAAAGGCCGAATGGCCTCCTCCAGCAGCTATTTTCTCTGTTTCCTCGTTTCTATCTCGTCAAATAAGATGACTTTCTAAGCTGCGCTTTTCGGAGCTAATGCTTTTGGCGGACTAACCAAGAAGGCTGAAGATGGCGGGACCTGGGGAAGTAGTTTAGGCAGTGGCGGGGGGAGTGGGGGGGGGGGGGGGGGGGGGGAAGAAGGCTGGAAGAGAGGTGGAGGCGGGACGAAGTCTGGGGAGTGATAGGTGGATATGGGTGAGGGTGTTTTTTTATGGCAAATGGTTGGACTCAGGCCAAAGTTAAAAAGACAAAAAGTGTTAGATAAGGTGATAAGGATAGAAGAAGTGAGGAATGTGAATCCTGAATATAGGCAGAAGCGGATGGGGGGGGGGGGGGGGGGGGGGTGGAGTAGGAAAGAAAGAAATGGGAAGCATATATTGTCTACAGGACTCCACCAAATGTGGTAACATTGCCATTCAAGCCCATGCACTCTAAAATAGATTACAGAAATGTTACAGGCCAACAGTGTAGATTGGTAATTGTAGGAAAATAACTGCAGATGCTGGTTCAAATTGAAGGTAGACACAAAATGCTGGAGTAACTCAGCGGGTCAGGCAGCATCTCAGGAGAGAAGGAATGGGTGACGTTTCGGGTCGAGACTTCCTTCTCTCCCATGGGGAGAGAGACATGGAGAGAAAGCAGGCACGGGTTACTGATTGTGGATGATCAGCCATGATCACAATGAATGGCGGTGCTGGCTCAAAGGGCCGAAAGGCCTCCTCCCACACCTATTTTCTATGTTTCCATGTTTCTATCTCGTCAAATGAGATGACTTTCTAAGCTGTGCCCATTCCTTCCCTCCTGAGATGCTGCCCGACCCGCTGTGTTACTCCTGCATTTTGTGTCTACCTTCAGATTGTCATCTGTTGCCAGTCAGGCTTTGTTCTGCCCTTTTCCTACCTCCAGTTCCCTCCCCTCTACTTTCAGTCTGAAGAAGGGTCCTGACCCGAAACGTCACCCATCCTTTCTATCTCAGAAGGCGGTAGAGTGGCGTGGCAGTAGTAAGGCAGCAGCTGCCTTACAGTGCCAGAGGCCCGGGTTCGATCTTGACTATGGGTGCTGTCTGTACGGAGTTTGCATGTTCTCCCCGTGATCTGCTCTGGTTTTCTCCGGGTGCTCTGGTTTCCTCCCACACTCCAACGACGTGCAGGTTTGTAGACTAATTGGGTTGGTAAAATTATAAATTGTCCCTACTGTCTGGGAAAGTGTTAGTGTGTGGGATTCACGGGTTGGCGTGGACTCGGCGAGCCAAAAGGCCTGTTTCCGCACTGTATCTCTAAACTAAACTAAACTAAACTAAACTAAAGATGCTGCCAGACCTGCTGAGTTACTCCAGCACTTTGTGTCTATCTTTGATATAGACCAGCATCTGCAGTTCCTTTCCACATGGTTCCATACTCTTCTATAACAAAGGAAAATGGTACTCAAGTATTGAATAAGTTAATGAAACTGTCCAAAGAGGTAGTATAAGAAAATAACTGCAGATGTGGTACAAATCGAAGGTATTTATTCACAAAATGCTGGAGTAACTCAGCAGGTCAGGCAGCATCTCGGGAGAGAAGGAATGGGCGACATTTCGGGTCGAGACCCTTCTTCAGACTGACAAAGGTATGAAAGAGGTGGTCACCATACATTGTCTTCCAAATATCCTGTCAGGTCAGGTCTGCTTAGACAGAGATAGACTCTGTAGTGTAGGAAAATAACTGCAGATGCTGGTACAAATCGAAGGTATCACAAAATGGAACAGCACCTCATATTTCGCCTGGGCAGCTTGCAGCCCAGCGGTATGAACATTGACTTCTCCAACTTTAGATAGTTCCTCTGTCCCTCTCTTCCCCTCCCCCTTCCCAGTTCTCCCACTGTCTTCCTGTCTCCACCTATATCCTTTCTTTGTCCCGTTCCCTCCGAAATCAGTCTGAAGAAGGGTCTCGACCCGAAACGTCACCCATTCCCTCTCTCCTAGATGCTGCCTGACCCGCTGAGTTACTCCAGCATTTTGTGATACCTCAGACTCCAGCATTTTGTGATAGTCAGCTGTTACTGGGTCTTGTTTTCTAGTTAATAAAACCTCATTCTAAAGTTAGGGATAAATAACAGGGCCAAAATCAGATATTCCACTCGATGGAATGTTAAATATGTTTTGCTTGCCGGATGGTTTGTGCTTGCTAATCTGAAAAGCAAAACTCTAAAGAAGGTAGTTTATCCAAACGAAGCAGAAGTCTTGCCAAGTTAATAAAAGATTCTGCTTAAATTAAACATTTCTTATCCATGTACCTGTCTAAAATTTGAGAATGGATTTGGTATCAGAATCCTTTCCTTCTTACGTTTTCTTCTGACCACCTTTATCACTTCAGTGGTGCAGCTGGTAGAGCTGCTGCCTCACAGCGCCAGAGACCTGGGTTCAATCCTGACTGGGGGTGCTGTCTGTGTGGAGTTTGTACGTTCTCCCCGTGACCTGCGTGGGTTTTCACCGAGATCTTCCGTTTCCGCCCACACTCCAAAGACGTACAGGTATGTAGGTTAATTGGCTTGGTACAAATGTATATTGTCCCTAGTGTGTGTAGGGTAAGTGATAGTGTGCGGGGATCGCTGGTCGGTACGAACTTGGTGGGCCGATGGGCCTGTTTCCGTGCTGTACCCTGAAACTAAACTAAACTAAACTAAACCCAGGTTCAATCCTGAACTTGGGTGCTGTCTGTGTGGGGTTTGCATGTTGCCCCTGTGACCACGTGGGTTTCATCCGGATGCTTGGGTTGCCTCC
Organism: Rhinoraja longicauda; assembly: GCF_053455715.1. Lineage (NCBI taxonomy): Eukaryota > Metazoa > Chordata > Chondrichthyes > Rajiformes > Arhynchobatidae > Rhinoraja > Rhinoraja longicauda. The sequence continues at coordinate 22,387,005 of NC_135985.1, forward strand.
ATCGCCCCACCGATGTGCGGATTTGTAGGCTAATTGTCTTCTGTCATTTGCCTTCAGCTTGCAGGAAGTGCATGAGAAAGTGGAATAACATAGAATTAGTGTAGAAGGATGAGCAATGGACAGCATGGGCTTGGTGGGCTGAAGGGCCTGTTCCCATGTTGTATCTTCCAATCAGCGAAGCATTCATCCCCTTGTCCCTCTTATGCCATTCACTAAGTTCATTGTTGATCTGTTCACTACGTTCATGGGCGGGCACGGTGGCGCAGCGGTAGAGTTGCTGCCTTGCAGCGAATGCAGCGCCGGAGACCCGGGTTCGATCCCGTCTACGGGCGCTGTCCGTACGGAGTTTATACGTTCTCCCCGTGACCTGCGTGGGATTTCTCCGAGATCTTCGGTTTCCTCCCACGCTCCAAAGACGTACAGGTATGTACGTTAATTGGCTGGGTAAATGTAAAAATTGGCCCTAGTGGGTGTAGGATAGTGTTAATATGCGGGGATCGCTGGTCGGCGCGGACACGGTGGGCCGAAGGGGCCTGTTTCCGCGCTGTATCTCTAAATTTTTTAAAAAAGAGCCTAAATCTTATACCTCAACTTCACCTTCAAGTGAAGGGGTGGATGTGAGTGATGAGGTTTGGCCTTGCCTGAGGGCGAGTGATGGGAACTGGTCTGATATTTTTGATGAGCATTGTGCTGCATCCCTTAAGCAGCTTGGTGTGGGGTGGGCAGGGGTACGGTGGTGGCTGTAAGGTGCAAAAGCAGCAGGCAACACAATTGTGAGGAAAGCCAACAGCAAAGATGCATAATCCCTGAAATAATTGCTGCTACATTCTTGTTTGGTGACCTACTGAAACCTGGAGTGAAATACTTCGAAGGTAAGCAACAATCGAAGCGCATCGCACTTCCTGGGCCATTGCAGTATTTAGCTGGCCATCAAAGTGGTTGACTCGATCCATCAGCAACAAATGTACCTTCCGTTGTGTTTCCAGGGAAACAGTCAAGAAGAAGAAAATAATTTATGTTCATGTTCAGGAGCAGAATTAGGCCATTCGGCCCATCAGGTCTACTCCCGCCATTCAATCACGGCTGATAGACAATAGACAATAAACAATAGGTGCAGGAGTAGGCCATTCAGCCCTTCGAGCCAGCACCGCCATTCAATGCGATCATGGCTGATCACTCTCAATCAGTACCCCGTTCCTGCCTTCTTCCCATACCCCCTCACTCCGCTATCCTTAAGAGCTCTATCCAGCTCTCTCTTGAAAGCATCCAACGAACTGGCCTCCACTGCCTTCTGAGGCAGAGAATTCCACACCTTCACCACTCCCAACCCCATTCTCCTGCCTTCTCCCCGTAACCCCTGACACCCTTACTAATGAAGAATTTGTCAATATCCATTGCCATGGCCTCCACAGCCGTCAATGGCAATGAACTCCACAGATTCCTCTGAATTCCTCTGGCTCAAGAAATTCCTCCCCATCTCCTTTATTGGAATCAAGCAAATTGAGGAACAGTTTGGGAAGTGTGAAGATATTTTTGCAATGGGCCAGAATATTGGCCACCATTGTCCAGGAGCTAAGGCTGGGGTGTTTGGGAAGCTATCACCATAGCCAACATTTTCTTCGAACGAAGGCTGGGACCTTTGTGAGATTACCTCCACGCCCAACATTTCCTTCGATAACTTGGACGGTTGAAGTCAACACCATCGCGCTTTTGGCAGGCAGGGGGGACTTGACCAACATGGATGAGTGGAACTGAATTGGAATACATTTGCACAACACAACTCTGGTCACGTACACAGGCTTCCAGTGGGTAGAAGGGAAGAAGCCAACCCAGCCCAAGGGCGGCACGGTGGCGCAGCGGTAGAGTTGCTGCCTTACAGCGAATGCAGCGCCGGAGATTCAGGTTCGATCCTGACTACGGGTGCCGTCTGTACGGAGTTTGTACGTTCTCCCCGTGACCTGCGTGGGTTTTCTCCGAGATCTTCGGTTTCCTCCCACACTCCAATGACGTCCAGGTATGTAGGTTAATTGGCTGGGCAAATGTAAAAATTGTCCCTAGTGGGTGTAGGATAGTGTCAGTGTGCGGGGATCGCTGGGCGGCACGGACCCGGTGGGCCGAACGGCCTGTTTCTACGCTGTATCTCTAAATCTAAATCTAAAAAAACCCTCTCATGGCATGGCGCTGCAGGTTCACACTGGGGACTTGCACTTGAATGAGATGTGTATCTTCATTTTTCAAATGGAAGGTTGATCAACAGAATTGTTTTCTTTTGGGGGAGGGAGAGGTTACGCCATGATCATAACACACAGAACTGCACGATGTCTGCGCACATACTTCCCATTCCATTGCCTCAATTACTGCACTGTTTTGCAAGTGGGTGCCAGGAAAGGTCTATAAATACATTAAAAAAAAGTCAAACTGAATGCCCCTTGCTTGGTATAAAAAGCATGTATCTCTTTTCCCATGCACTTGGAGGAGGAGGAGGAGGAGGAGGAGGAGGAGGAGCCAGCACTGCCCTCACAGCTGCGGCTTGCCTGCGGTCCGTTTGTCTTTTGTGTTTTTTGTTGTTTTTGTCTGAATTGTAGTTTAGGTATGATGTAGTGTTTGTGGTTGTGTGTTATGTGGGGGGGGGGGGGAGACCCGACCTTTGTTTTCTGTGTTGTGTCTCCGTTCCCGCTGCGGCCTACCACCGGCCATGCACCTGGAGCTGGCGGGCTCCGGCTGGGACCACCTGGGCTCTGGTTCGCAGAGGCCGCGGCCCGGACTCACCACCTGCGGCGCCGGCTGCCTTCGGATGCTGCGGGAGCGGCTGCGACTCGTCTCCGAAGGCTTCGGCGCGGGCCGCGTGGATATCGGAAGCCCGCAGGCCCCTGGGTGGGGGCCGACATCGGGAGCTCCGGCAGCGGCAGCGTCTTCGCCCGTCCCGAATTGTGGGGCTTGGGTCGGCCCGCCGCAGACCTTTCACCGTCCGGCGCGGCCTGAAATAGGCCGCGGGATTTTTCTCCGCCCGGTGGGGGCTTCAATGTTGGGAGCCCCGACCGCCCCAACGTGGCAACTTCAACAGCCTGACCGCGGGAGAAGACGGCAGGGAAGAGAAAAAGACATTCTGGCCTTCCATCACAGTGAGGAGGTGACTGGAGGAGACTCACTGTGATGGATGTTTCTTTTTGTTTGGTGTTAGTTTATGATTGTATGTGTTATTGCATTTTTATTGATTATTCTTATTGGTCTTATTGTTGGACTGCGGGTAATTTTTCATTTCACTGCACATTTATGTGTATGTGACAAATAAACGACTATTGATATTAACTTAAAATAGCCTCTGGTAGATTTTTCAGGCATAGAAACATAGAAACATTGAGAAAATAGGTTCAGGAGGAGGCCATTCGGCCCTTCGAGCCAGCACCGCCATTCATTGTGATCATGGCTGATCATCCACAATCAGTAACCCGTGCATGCCTTCCCCCCATATCCCTTGATTCCACCAGCCCCCAGAGCTCTATCTAACTCTCTCTTAAATCCATCCAGTGAATTGGCCTCCATTGCCCTCTGTGGCAGAGAATTCCACAAATTCACAACTCTCTGGGTGAAAAAGTTCCTTCTCACCTCAGCCTCCCCTTTATTCTAAGACGGTGGCCCCTGGTTCAATAGAGCCAATCAATCATTAGAGCCAGCATTAGACTATTTCACTCCAGTGAAGGCAAACCACTGGGGTGAAGTCAAGGGCTTTGTCAAAAAATTGACAAACTCATGGAAGTCTCAGAAATTTACACAAGGAAGCTATTTTGTCCATTGCGACCAGGCCAGGAAATTATGGACTTTAGACTATTGACAGTTCCCAGCCATTTGTTTAAAGTCTTGTGGGATGCAACTCTTCAAGATCATCCAGAGACATTAGCAATGTGTTAAAAAATATCCACTAAGTCTGTGAGTTCTCAATGATTCAATGATACTCTATTGTCACATGTTCACCGGTTCAGCGGAATGCTTTGTTTTGCGTACAACCCAGTAAAGGGCGGCACGGTAGCGCAGCGGTAGAGTTGCTGCTTTACAGCGAATGCAGCGCCGGAGACGCAGGTTCGATCCTGACTACGGGTGCTGCACTGTAAGGAGTTTGTACGTTCTCCCCGTGACCTGCGTGGGTTTTCTCCGAGATCTTCGGTTTCCTCCCACACTCCAAAGACGTACAGGTATGTAGGTTAATTGGCTGGGTAAATGTAAAAATTGTCCCTAGTGGGTGTAGGATAGTGTTAATGTACGGGGATCACTGGGCGGCACGGACTTGGAGGGCCGAAAAGGCCTGTTTCCGGCTGTATATATATGATATGATATGATATGATAAAATCATGCAGTAGAGACCTTACCCAGCCAGTGCACAGGTGTTGCCATGTTTTGGCGCTGACAAAGTTACAAAAGTTCACCAAACTGTCCTATCTACTGTTACCTCCCCACCCCCACCCCCACTCCCGCCAGGTCCCCTCTTCGATCTTGGCGCTCCCCCCTCCTTCCCCATCCCTGTTCCCAAGTTCCCCCCCTTAGTTCTCAGCGGCCCCCCTCCTTCCCCATCTCCGTTCCCTGTCCCCCCCTTAGTTCTCAGCGGCCCCCCTCCTTCCCCATCTCCGTTCCCTGTCCCCCCCTTAGTTCTCAGCGCCCCCCCGCAAGTTCCCTAGATCCCATTACCCAAGCAATGGAAAAAGCTCAACTCCTCTCCAGTCATAGTGACCATACATAGTCATAGTGTCATGCATCACGGAGACGGGCCCTGAAGCCCAACTCATCCAAGATGACCAAGATGCCCCATCCAAGCTTGTCCCACCTGCCCTCAGTTGGCCCATATCCTCCAAAACCTTTCCCATCCATCAACCTGTCCAAATGTCTTGATAAATGTCATTGTTGTACATGTCTCCAATGTTTCCCCTGGCAGCCCGTTCCATATATCTACCACTGAGTGTGAAAAGGTTGCTATCTTCGCTCTATTCTTTCAGTCTAGAAGAAATGTCATGACCCCAAATGTTAATATATCCATTTCCCCTTCAAGGGCAACACAGCGCCAGAGTCCCGGGTTCGATCCTGACTACGGGCGCTGTCTGTACGGAGTTTGTGCGTTCTCCCCGTGGATTTTCTCCAGGATCTCCGGTTTCCTCCCACACTGCAAAGACATACAGGTTTGTAGGCTAATTGGCTCAGTACAAATGTAACTTGTCCCTAGTGTGTGTAGAGTTGCATTAGTGTGCGGGTTTCGCAGCTCGGCGCGGACTCAGTTGGCTGAAGGCCTGGTTTCCGTGCTGTATCTCTAAGCTGAACTAAACTAAACCAAGCTGCTGATTGAGTTCTTCCAGCAGTTGCCTCTTTCCTCTGGGTTCCAGCATGTACAGATGTTCGTGTCACCATGTTTTTAATTTACTTTGCATCCCAATGGCTAAAGGCTTGTTAAGCTTGTCTATTTTTTAAAATCCGCACTTTACATACATTTCTGCAGATAGCATGGTGTTTAAATTGTTTAAATTAAAATGTCCTGAACCTTTGGATTAATGATCTAGTGAAAACTGGGAAGTAGAAATTCAAATCCACCAAATTTTAATGTGGAGAAAGACACGTAGACAGAAATCTTGGGAAAGTTAGTTTTTGATTTTTTTTTTAGATTTAGAGATACAGCGCGGAAACAGGCCCTTCGGCCCACCGAGTCCGCGCCGCCCAGCGATCCCTGCACATTAACACTATCCAACACACACTAGGGACAATTTTTTTTTTTTTACATTTACCCAGTCAATTAACCTGTACGTCTTTGGAGTGTGGGAGGAAACCGAAGAACTCGGAGAAAACCCACGCAGGTCACGGGGAGAACGTACAAACTCCATACAGACGGCGCCCTCTAGTCAGGATCGAACCTGAGTCTCCGGCGCTGCATTCGCTGTAAGGCAGCAACTCTACCGCTGCGCCACCATGCCGAAGATGTGGAGATGTCTTAAGGGCCTGTCCCACTTAGGCGATTTTAAGGCGACTGCCGGTGACTAGGCTGTCGCCGAACGTTTGCCGGGGTGTCGCGGGCATGATCGTGAGGAGTCTTTAATGAATCGTAGTGGATCTCGGCACGTCGCGGAAAAAAATTCCAGATAGAAAGCTCTCGGCGACAGCTGGCTTGTCGCCAGGTATCGTAGCTTATTGCGGGCGCTGTCTGTCGCACGCTGTCCCCAGGTTTGCTAGGTTGTCTCAGCTGCATTTAGAAGCACGTAATATTAAATTAAGAAAAAGCATTTGAAGATACCAGAAGATAGTTTTGTTTAACCAATTTACTTACCGTCAGGACATTTGACGGGTAGATTGGAGGCGACAGTTTGACGGTCAGGTAAGCGTGGGGATTTTGCGATGTTTCCGAAGACGGTGTAATCTCTTAGCCAGGTGCTAGTTTCACAAAAAAATTAACTTGTATCGACCTGACTCGGCATTGTCGTGGTCATTGTCGTGGTCATTGTCGTGGTCATTGTCGTGGTCATTGTTGTGGTCATTGTCGTGGTCATTGTCGTGGTCATTGTCGTGGTCATTGTCGTGGTCATTGTCGTGGTCATTGTCGTGGTCATTGTCGTGGTCATTGTCGTGGGGTAAAAGAAAATGTCGGCGACCTGTTACGACTTTGACAGTCGCCGGCAGTCGCCTTAAAAATCGCGTAACTGGGACAGGCCCTTTAGGGACAGTCTATATCATAATCATAATCATACTTTATTAGCCAAGTACATTTTGCAACAGACGAGGAATTTCATTTGCCATAGTCATAACAATGACACAAAATACATTTTTACATGAACATCCACCACAGTGACTCCTCTACATTCCTCACTGTGATGGAAGGTGAATAAAAGTTCAATCTCTTCCCTTCTTTGTCCTCCAGCGGTCGGGGGTCTCTAACCTTCCGTTGACGGGATGATCTTACTCCCTGTAGCCAGTGGTCGGGCCTTCCTTGTCGGGGCGATCAAGCTCCTGCTCCTGCAGCTCCCCCGCGCCAGGCGATTGGACCCGGGTCGGGGCTTTTCTAACTTCGTGCGACTTGGAGCTTCCCGACGTCGGTCTCAACCCGAGACTGCGAGCTCCTGATGTTAAAGTCCGCAGGCCCCGCGTTGGAGCGTCGATCCCAGTCAAGGAATCGCACGCTCAGATGGTAACCCAACGCCCTGCGGGGGGGTCTCAAAGTCAGTCCTGAGTCAGGCCTCCAGCACCATGATTTTAGGCCGCAGAGCGACCGGAAGTACGATCCGGAAAACAATCACATCTCCGGCAAGTTAGGAGATTGAAAAAAGGTTTCCCCCGATCCCCTCCCCCCCCCCCCCCCCCCCCACATAAAACAAACCAGAGAACATACTTTTAAAACTCACTAAAAATAACCAAAAAAAGTAAATAGACAATAGACAATAGGTGCAGGAGTAGGCCATTCGGCCCTTCAAGCCAGCACCCCAAGGTGAAATGGACAGACAGACTGTAGGCGAGGCTGCCATCGAAGCATGACCCTGGTTCCTATATTACAGAGAAGGAGGTGCTGAACATCCTAAGATATATGAAAGTAGATCCCAAAACTGATCAGATATCTCCACGGACACTGTTGGAAGCAAGAGAAGACATTGCAGGAGTCCTGGGATTGAATCATTGTTGACACGGGCAAGGTGTGGGGGACTGGAGGGGGCCAAAGTTGTACCTCTATTTAAAAAGGGCTGCAAAGCAACACCTGGGAACTAAAGACCAGTGAACCTAACATCTGTGGTTGGGAAGTGCTGGAGTAACTCAATAGGTGAGGCAGCATCTCTGGCGAAAAAGGATGGAGTCATAGAGTCATACAGTGCGGGGGTCTGAAGAAGGGTCTCGACCCGAAACATCACCCATTTCTTTTAACAAGAGACGCTGCCTGTTCCGCTGAGTTACTCCAGCATTTTGTGTCTACCCTTCGATGGAAACAAACCCTTCGGCCCAACTTGCTCAACATGCCGACCAACATGCCCATCTATACTCGTTCCAACTGCCTGCGTTGGGCCCCTATCCCTCCAAATCCATCCATGTTGACAATAAACACTGGTGTTGACCTTCTGTATGTTAAATGACACATTCAATTGAAATGGGATGGTTTTTAATGCGGCCTGCGTTATCTTTACAAAGTAAACAGGATCTGGAATTGATGGCGTCTCCAACATTCCAAACACATTTTTAAGAAAACGGAACACATTTCTAGGGAAAAAAATTAAAAGGACCGCACCTCATTCCTTCCAGTGTGCAGTCTGCCATTTATTGAGTCGGTCCAGAATCATGAAAACAAATTAATTAGAAATTAACCATCCTTCGCCTGTTCTAAAGCCATGAAATCAGGTTGTTGTCGACCTTTCTGAATCTTGAGTAGCAGCAAGCAGCGGAGATGCAAAAGGCAAAAAGGCCTGTGGTACAAGTGATGAGTTATATGTGTGGAGACAAGGAACTACTGCAGATGCTGTGGACAAAGAAGGACAGAAAGTGCTGGAGTAACTCAGCGGGTCAGGCAGCATCCATACAAAATAGGTACAGGAGGAGGCCATTCGGCCCTTCGAGCCAGCACCGCCATTCAATGTGATCATGGCTGATCATTCACAATCAGTAACCCGTGCCTGCCTTCTCCCCATATCCCTTGATTCTGCTAACCCCTAGAGCTCTATCTAACTTGCTTTTATATTCATATCCCTGGAGAACATGGATTGTTTTGAGTTATCACTGTGATGTAGACGTTGCATTGTCAAACATACTTCTTAAAACAGATTACAATTTAAAGTATGAAGTAGACATCATTAGTACTCCACTGTAGTAAATATATGGGTGTCAGGGGTTATGGGGAGAAGGCAGGAGAATGGGGTTAGGAGGGAGAGATAGTTCACCACTATCCACAGTTCACAACTATTACACAGTTCACCACTATCCTGGTGTCTTAGATTAAAATCAAAGATACTAGAGGAGCAAGATGGGCCACTCTGTCAAAATCGCTTATACTGAAGTGTAGTCCGCCATTTTAGTAGGCAAAACCCACCGTTCGTTATGCCTCTCGCAGTGTAATCAGTGTTTTGGGGGAACAGTAGGTGGTTCGATACCATAAAAATGCGGAATATATCTCATCTATCAACTCACAGATTTTTGTTATTTTTCTTTTTGCGTACTACTTCACTTCAGTATTGGCAATTTCGACAGAGTGGTCCATCTTGCACCTCTAGTATCTTTGATTTTTCTTTTTAAATGTTTCTGCAAGTTTCTGCCTACCAAAATGGCGCCGTGACCTACTACGGTTTTTAGGGTGGAGTGGTCTATCTTGCTCTGCTCTATTATCTTTGGTTAAAATCTAGGTGTGATAAAAGTCTCATCACCCCTCTCCTCCCTGTGCTCCAAGTGGAAGCACAGCCACTTCTCCCACAATCCCGCCCCCCTCCCCACCTTTCCCCTCTCCCCCTCCGCACTGGCCTCATTCCCATTCACCTATATCCTTCCTCTGGCTTCACATTTCCCTCATCTTCTCTCCTCAACTCCTTACCTCACAGCCTTTTCATCTCTGGCCTTTGCCCACCCATCTGCTAATCGAACCCCCTGCCCCACCTGTATCCACCGATCACTTGCCTGGCTTTGACCTGCCCAAACCTCTCTTCCAGCTTCCATCCCCCCCCCACCATCCCCCCCCCCCCACCATCCCCCCACCCCACCATTCCCCCTTCCTCCCAAGCCCTCCCCCCTCCAGATCACAAGTCCAAAGAAGGGTCTTGACCCAAAACATCACCTATTCATGTCCTACAGAGATGCTGCCTGACCCATTGAGTTACGCCAACACTGTAACTATTTTGTGATGAAAGTCATAAGGTCATAAGTGATACGAGCAGAATTAGGCCATTTGGCGCATTAAGTCTGGTCTGTCATTCAATCATGGCTGATCTATCTCTCCCTCCTAACCCCATTCTCCTGCCTTCTCCCCATAACCTCTGACACTCATATATTCACCACAGTGGAGTACTAATGATGTCTACTTCATACTTTAAATTATAATCTGTTGTAAGAAGTTCTCTAACAGTATGTTTGACAATGCAACATCTACATCATAGTGATCACTCAAAACAATCCATGTTCTCCAGGGATATGAATTTAAAAGCAAGTTAGATAGAGCTCCAGGGGCTAGTGGAATCAAGGTATATGGGGAGAAGGCAGGCACGGGTTACTGATTGTGAATGATCAGCCATGATCACAATGAATGGTGGTGCTGGCTTGAAGGGCCGAATGGCCTCCTCTTGTACCTATTTTGTATGGATGCTGCCTGACCCGCTGAGTTACTCCAGCACATTGTGTCCTTCTTTGTCCACAGCATCTGCAGTAGTTCCTTGTCTCAGAACAAGGGGCCACAGTTTAAGAATAAGGGGTAGGCCATTTAGAACAGAGATGAGGAAGAACTTTTTCAGTCAGAGAGTGGTGAAGGTGTGGAATTCTCTGCCTCAGAAGGCAGTGGAGGCCAGTTCGTTGGATGCTTTCAAGAGAGAGCTGGATAGAGCTCTTAAGGATAGCGGAGTGAGGGGGTATGGGGAGAAGGCAGGAACGGGGTACTGATTGAGAGTGATCAGCCATGATCACATTGAATGGCGGTGCTGGCTCGAAGGGCTGAATGGCCTCCTCCTGCACCTATTGTCTATTGTCTATTGTCCACACATACGACTCATCAATTCTACCACAGCCCTTTTTGCCTTTTGCATCTCCGCTGTTTGCTGCTACTCAAGATTCAGGAAAGGTCGACAACAACCTGATACAATACAATACAATATATCTTTATTGTCATTGTACAGGGGTACAATGAGATTGGGAATGTGACTTCCATACGATGCAATAAATTAATTAGCTAGTCAGTATAAATTTAGACAGCCCAATGAAACAAATTAGAAAGTTTTAAAACAGAATTAAGTGCAAGTAGGTCTGTGCCGGTTCACTGTGTGATGTGACCATCCGGCTCAGCAGGACCAGTTCATAGCAGCTATGGCCCTGGGGATGAAGCTGTTCCTGAGTCTGGAGGTGCGGGCGTAGAAGGCCTTGTAGCGTCTGGCCGATGGTAGAAGTTCGAACAGACTGTTGCAGGGGTGTGAAGAGTTTTTGTGGATGCTGGTGGCTTTTCTGAGGCATCGTGTGTTGTATATGCCCTCCAAGGCTGGTAGCTGTGTTCCGATGGTCTTCTGAGCTCTATGGACTACCCGCTGAAGAGCTCTCCTTTCTGTCTCCGTACAGCTGAGGTACCACACAGGGATGCCATGCGTTAGGATGCTCTCTATGGTGCAGCAGTAGCAGGTCGTCAGCTGCTGTTGGGGTAGACCAGACTTTTTCAGTGTTCTCAGGTAGAACAGTCGTTGCTGCGCCTTCTTGACCAGCGCAGTGGTGTTAGTGGACCATGTGAGGTCCTCCGAAATGTGAGTGCCCAGAAACTTGAAGCTGGACATCAGTGTACATCATGTACATCAGTGCCCTTACGGAGGCTGACAAATAAACGCTAGGCTTTCTCCTCACATGTTTGCAGTCACAGCACTAATAATCTGAGGGAGGAACATGGAGCAAGAACTGGGAAATAAAACTCCCCACTGAGGGAGTGGCATGGTTTGTGCATGAGACCTTCCGTTGAGTGTCCTCCTTTGCCAAATAGCAGTT